>NC_056725.1:821587260-821682260 GCF_019279795.1 Protopterus annectens
GAGTATGGATTAAAAATGATTCTGGTGTGGCAGCTAAGAATATACAAGAAAAGACTAAATAGAAGATATTAAAACTGTTATGTGGATATCGATAGTAAGGTACAAGTAGTTAAAATGTTTTTAGTTCCTTTACAGCAGTAGCATTGTTGCCTCACAGCAAGAGGTTCTCCTGTTCGATTCTCAGCTGGAGTGCCTTGTGTGGAGTCTGCATGTCCTCCCTGCAGTCGAGTGGCCTCCGAAAGACATGGGTGAATGGGCGTGCCTTCGCTGAAGGTTGGGCATCGGGCTGGCAACTTGGCACCATAAAAAATCTACTGCCAATCATTGGCGGACTGGAGTTCCACTGTGGTGACCCCAACCAGGAAAAGCTGAAAAGACAAACAACTCTTATACACAGGTCAAGCATTTTTTTTTTTAATCAACCAGAGAAGAACTTGTGGATAGCAATTAATAAGGAGCTGAAGGATTTTATCCAAGTGGGTATTTCACAGCAGGACAGTAAGGCTCCTATGCACAGCACAAGCAGAAAATCTACAATTCAAAGTGTAAAAAGATGATAATGAAACAGGAAAGTTCATGGAGGAGAGCCAGATATTTTGGATGCAGACCTTTAAGGAGAACAATAATACCCAAATTATTATCTTCATAAAAGTAGCAGAAAGTATTCTAAGAACTAAGCAAACACAGGAATGGAGAAAGGAGATTCTGCCGATGGGCATGTCTGCAATTAGGAATACAGACAATAGGAAGAGGGGGAATTTATTGGAGAAAACCGGCAAAGGAACCAAAGTATCGGGAGCAAATATCAAAACAGGGAAAGGTAATAGAATGGGAAGACACCAAGAACTCATTTGAGCTGCAGGTTAGAGGCTGCCTTCCTTAATAAGGATTGATAGAGTATAGGCAAACAGAAAGAAATGGGGAGGGGGGGTTCCTAAATGAAAGACCTGCACCGTTAAAGTTTAGTAGAATCTAGAACAGAAGTTGCTGTTAAGAAAAGAATAATTAGTACAGCATATAAAATATTGCATAACTATAAGAATTAAAGGAGCTTAGAAAGGAAGATGGAATGAATAAGCAATTCACAAAGAAACAAATCAGGAGATACAAGTATGTCTCCTAAACATGCAACAGTCTATAAAAAGTAGGCTCTTTGCTTAGAAATGTTTACATAGGTATTTTTATACCTCAAGTAGACTCCAAAAAATTTTTCCTCAGGTAGACAACAAATACTGAAGGTGTGACAGGGAAGAGGTAACAGGGAACTTATTGTCTAGAAGCATAATGAGTTGGCATACTTGAATGATTCCCTGCAAACTGCTCTGTTGGAAATACTGGGTGAGCAAATTGGTAACTAAGGAAATTATATTTTTGAGCTATGATACAGAATCGAAATTGTTTAGACATAGTAAGGCCTTGCAAAGTCTAATTATAATGGCTGCCAAAACAGGAATCACTATAACATGGAAATCAAAGTCTAAACCAACTTTACTAGAAGTACAAAAGATAAACAATACAACTGGAATTGGGATGTAAAAAAAAAAAAAAAAAAAAAAGGAATTGTGGGATCAATAAATGCAGAACAGGAATGAGGTTTAAAAGAAGGCAGGATATGAATGAACTACGTAATGGTTGACCGACAATGACAGGATATATTACGTAAGTGATGTACAACGTTTACAGCTACAGTTGTGTCGGCATGATTTGTAATGTATAATGTTTTGCAATTGATACCGTGTCAGTATGGATTACTTTCACTTATATATATGTAAGACAGCCTATGTCATATGCAGTAATTTAATAAAGATGTTTCTTGTTTAAAAAAAAAATTCTCAAGAAGACAGAAGTAAAAATTTCAGCAGGAGGTTGGCAGTTTAGGATTCTGAATGTTGAAGTAGAAAAATAAAACTTTCTTCCCGTATTTATCAAAAAGCTTTCCAATCCTAGTCAAAAGGAATGGGATTAGCATTAGCAGTTTGTCTAGTGGAAGCAGTTTTGGATAGATAAGTTGCTATAGGGTCTGCTTTAGGGTTAGAAAACTTAAGTATTTATTTGTCTGGGGTCCTAGGGCATAGAGTCCGACTAGTAAACTACAAGTTGTGGAAAACCACTCTCTAAAACAGCTAAAAACAATAGGAACAGCTGCAGACTTGGGAAAATCCAACTGGAACAAACTGTAATTCATTTGCTGGGAAATATTAATTTCATTCTGTTCTCAGTGAAAAAAAAAAAGAAGTTATGTACTCACCATAACGTTCCATCGGAATAGTTGTACTTCACTTGTCTTCAACCTGTGGGTTACAGATCCGTATCGGATCAGAGCTGGCAACTTTTACTAGCATCAGCTCCGATCTCCAAATTCCTCCCCTTACCCATAATACCATCTCCACTACCTTCCACCCCAAGATAGAGTTTGCTGAACCTCATAACGATAACCAGACTAGAAAAACTTTACTTGTGACCTATACTGCAGCCCATAGGTTGATCATATCCCAAGATCCAGGGGAAAGAGGGAGGGACGGTTGATGACAAATGAGCTACTCAGAATGAACGTTATGGCGAGTACAAAACTTCTTTATCTGAAGTAGTTTATTTCACTTTATCTTCAGCCTGTGGGACAGAATCCCCAGCTACTACACCTCTGGGAGGCCCTCATGGAAGGATATTCTGGAGCACCACGTAACCAAAGGATGCTCTCCTTTTGGAAGTCAAATCCAATTTGTAGTGGGAAATAAATGTATGAGATGAGGACCAAGTAGGTGCAGAACAATCATCATCCAAAGACACTCTAAACCAAAAGGCCGCAGACATAGCCATGGACCTAGTGGAATGAGCTTTCACCTGACTTGGAGACAAGCCCCTGTCCTTATAGACCTGCAGGAAGCATGAAGAAATCCATGTAGCTATAGTTACCTTGGAGATTGTATCCTTCTATTAAACCCTTTTTGGGGAAACCTAACAATTGATCAGATTTACGGAAATTTTTTGTCCTATGTAAATAGAATCCTAACTGTCTATGAACATCCAACATGTGGAGTTTATATTCCATCTTGCTAGTAAAATCATGAAAAAAAAACACAAGCAAATTGATGGTCCGATTGATCTAGACTGGTGATGCCACCTTAGGAAGAAAGGATGTATTGGTTCGAAAGGAAACCCTATCTTTATGAAAGATCACACAAGGAAATTTGACGGACAAGGCCTGTAATTCTGAAACCCTTTTTGCCGAAGTAATAGCCACCAGAAAAGCTGTTTTCCAAGATAAACATTTTAGATCTGCAGTTGTGGCAGGCACGAAAGGCGGAGCGATCAAAGCTTGAAGAACCACAGTAAGGTCCCATGGGGGAACCGGATCTTTGACCGGGGGGTATAACAAAAATGTGCCTTTAATAAAGGCTTTGCACAGTCTGGAAGAGGCTAAAGAAGCAGAATTCTTGACCACATGAAAATGAGAGATGGCAGCCAACTGAACCTTGACAGTAGAAGAACTAGCTCCGTGATGAAAAATATTAGCTAGAAAATCAAAAATGTCAGAAATAAGAGCCGTGAAAGGGTCTAGACTCCTTCGAGAGACCCAAAAGGAAAAAGTTTCCACTTGCTGCGATAAACCTTCCTGGTCGAAGGCTTATGAGCAGCCACAGTAATAGATCTGAGGAGGATAGTCGAGGAGTCCTAGCAATCATGGGAACTGGAACAGCAAAGCTGTGAGCTTCAGGCTGTCCAGATTCAGATAAGGCACCCCCTGAAGGGTGTGAAATCAAATCCTGAATGGGGTCTTGGATGCAAGGTGGAGCCAGAAAGCGAGACCAAAGGAAGGGAAACCATACCTGGCGAAGCCAGAACGGGGCAATAAGGACCACTTTGCTCCCCAGTCAACGAGCTTTCTGTAGAAACCAAGTTGACATGTACTGGCAGATAAGCATACAGAAGACCGGGAGGCCAAGCATGAACTAGGGCGTCTCCGGTGGACTCCCCCGGCAGGGGGTTCAGAGCGAAAAAAGTTCAGATGTGTACACTTAACCATAAATGTAGATGTTAGAGTGTATTCACTGTTGCAGTCCTAACAAATGGGTTATCCGGCTCCCGGTAGCCCCCCGTTGGAAAGAATACCAAAGGCAAGTAAAAATGATGTCAGTTGCTGTGGGTTGTAAAGGAAGTCAGGGCGTCTGATACAAAAGGAGGCAGTCGTCACTTCCTCAGTCTTTCTTGCCATAACAGTCATGAACCCCCAGAAAATAAGGCTTAAATCAAAAAAAAATTTGACAAATAATTTAAGCCTGTACCTCAGGAAAAAAAAAGAATAGGAGATGACCACAAAAGGGGGGAGGAGGGAGGGAAAAGTACAGTTGTGTACACTTACCATAAATGTAGATGTTAGAGTGTATTCACTGCTGCAGTCATTACAACTGGGTTATCTGCTTGCAGCTAGCCCTCAGCCAGCCTGAATATCAAAGTCTTGGATCCCTGCGTTGGATGCGGTCTCTTCTTCCATGACGTCAGGTCGTCAGGGGTATAAAACATGCAGCCGATGCCATTACATCAGTTTTCCTTGCCCCAGATGTCAGGTGCCCCCATAATGGGAAGCAGTTGTATGTTAGGTTACATCTCCAACAAAAAGCAAATACACCAGAAAGCTGAAATACACTAAACAAGCAGAAAAGTATAGCCAAGAGAAGTCAGGGGGCTGGAGGGAGGGTAACCAGGACTGCAACAGTGAATACACTCCAACATCTACAGTTATGGTAATGCACAGAACTGTACTATGTTCTTCGTGTTTCACTGTGCAGTAATTACATTTGGGTTGATTCCCAAAGCTAAGGAAGGGAGGAGGAAGTTAGAGAGCATTAGGACCAACTATTAAGCCCTGCAAGACTGCAGATGCAAACCAGCTCTGGATTTAGAAAAAATAGGCATGAGGTAATGCTTGGTGAAGGTATATACAGAGCTCCAGGTAGCAGCTTCTAGGCTGTTCTTGGTAGGGACACCTCTGAGAAAGGCTGTAGAGGTAGATGCAGCCCTGGTGGAATGTGATCTTATCCCCTGTGGGGTAGGTTTTCCATGGAGCTTATAACAGAAATGAATGCAAAGGGCTATCCACTTAGAAATGGTTTGCTTTGAAATGGCCTTTCCCTCTGGTCCTGCAGCAAAGCCAACTAGCAGCTATTCAGATTTTCTGAGAGGCTTAGTCCTGTCCAAAAAAATCTAAGTTGTATGTGCAAGTCAAAAGAGTGCAGTATTCATTCTCCTTTGTTCTGTGGATTAGGGGAAAAAAAGTAGGCAAATGAATGGACTGATTAAGGGCCACACTAGACACCACCTTGGGCATAAAGGAAGGGTTGGCCCTGAGGGACACCCTGTCTTTAAGAAAGATGATGAAGGGCTCCACTGCCATGACAGCCTGTAATTCAGACACACTTCTTGCTGAAGTGATGGCTAGAAGGAAGGCTGTTTTCCAAGAAAGGAATTTCAACTCTGCAGTTGCGGCTGGTTCAAAAGGAGGTAGAGTGACCTTTTCCAATACAAAGTTAAGGTCCCAGGCTGGAGTAGGGGCTCTCCTGGGTGGTCTTAAATTTTTGGCCCCTCTGAGGAATTACTTCAGCAGGGGGTGAGAGAAGAGGGGTGGTTCAGTATTATAATGTGCTGAAATGGCAGAGGCATGAGTTTTAAATTGATGAACATCTCTGTTAAGTACTGAAGAATATGTGGTAAGCTGGGCACTATTGTGCCCATCCCCAGAGTATGGCTCCAGGAACAGTATCTTTTCCACTTTTCAGCATAGGATTTTCTAGTGCTAGACCTCCTTGCCTCCAGAATGACATCTAGCACCTGCTTACTGAGGGATGCTATTGGAGAGCTCAAGGAATTAGCCAGGCTGCAAGGTTCAGGGTTTGAAGCGGAGGGTGAAGAATCTGGCCCTCCTGCTGGGACAGCAGGGAAGGGGTCTGAGGCTTGTGCCATGGTTCCAGCAGTGACATACTGCGCAAGAGGGGGTACCAGTGCTGCCATGGCCAGTCTGGTGCAATCAGTATTGTCCTTGGTTTGTCCTGTTTGATCTTTAGCAGACCTTTTGAGAGGAGAGGCAGAGGGGAAAGGCATAAACTGAGGCTTTCCCAGGTGAAGGACAGGGCATCCACTTTCCAAGCTTGACTCTGAGGAGTCCTTGTGCAGAATTTGTCCAATTGGTAGTTCTGAGGGGAGGCAAACAGGTCTACCTCTGGATTCCCCCATTTGTTTCTCAAAATGTTGAATATCTCTGGTGTCAGCTTCCACCTGTGTGGGTCCATGAGATTTCTGCTCAGGTCGTCTGCCAGTGAATTTAGCTTGGCTGACAGTAATTGACCTTGTAAGTGCACTTGGTAGCTCAAGGCTGTGTTCCACAGAGCCAAGGCTAGTCTGCAGAGAGGGTACGTATGGGTTCCCCCCTTGCTTGTTTATGTACCACATAACAGTGGTTTTGTCTGTCTTTACCAATAATTGTCCTGAAGAATGTGATCCTTGAAGACAGTCAGGGAATTTTGTACAGCTAACATTTCTTTTTGATTGATATGCAGATGCATCCAACTCTGGTTCCATTTGCCCTGAATGCACTGCCCTGCCAAGTGAGCCCCCCATGCATAGTCTGAGGAGTCTGTTAGGGTTTGGGCGGTGGGGGTTAGAATGAAAGGGAGCCCCTTGTTGTGGTAGCAGGCCTCTGCCTACCAAAGGAACTCTTTGTACAAGGAATGATGGGAATCATTGATTCCAGGTCCTGAGAATGTTGGCACTATAGGCTTTTTAGATACCATTATAGTTTCCTCATATGCAGTCTTGCATATGGAATTAGTAGAATGCAAGAGGCCATGAACCCCAGGGCTTGCAGGATTTTCCTTGCAGATGGCTAGGGCTTTGTGGCCAGTAGTCTGAAGTAGGCTGTCAAATAAACTTGTTTCTCTGGAGTGAGGTAAGCCATCTGGGAAGTTGTGTTCAAGCTTGCTCCCAGGAATACAATTTGTTGGCAGGGTACTAGATGAGATTTCTTTTCGTTTATGGTGTACCCCAGTGACGTTAGAAGTTTTTTTTTACAAATGCCAGATGTTTTAGTAGCATGTCCTGGCTTTCTGCCTGAATTAGACAATTGTCCAGTTATGGGTATATTTGAATATTTCTTTGCCTGCAAAATGCAATGACTGGAGATAGGTACTTTGTGAATACCCTGGGCGCAGTAGAGAAGCCAAAGGGAAGTGTAGAGAATTGACAGTGCATGGAGCCTGCTCTGAAGCTTAGGCATTTCCTGCAAGATTCCCTTATTGGAATGTGCAGGTAAGCTTCCTTTAAGTCTAAGGTAGTCAACCAGGCATCTTTGCCTAGCACAGGAAGCAGCTGTTGAAGTGTTAGAATTTTGGGATTATCAAAAAGGTGTTTAGAATAGAGAGGTCCAGGCTAGGATGCCAGGAACAGTCTTTTCTGGGTACCAGGAAAAAAGTCTTGAGTAAAAACCTTGTCCCCCTTCTGCTGGGACAGGCTGAATACCCCTGATACTTAGAAGAGAGTGAACCTGCTGTTGAGCTTCTGCCCACTGATTTGGGGGTAGGTCTGGCCAACCGTTTGGGGTTGGTAAGGTGTGGAAGTGGAATCTGTATCCTTGGAAAACTATATTTAAAACTCATTTGTCCTGGGTAATAAGTTCCCAGTTTTTTGCATACCGGGCAATCTTTCCCCCTAAGGGAACAGGCAGTTGAGCAGGGCTTGGAAGGTTTAAGGTTAAGTCAGTGTGACATTTTTCCATACGGGGGGTGTCTTACTACTTCCAGCTTTGGAAGTGGGAGACCCCACTGCTTAGGTCTGCGAGTACCTTCAGACTGTAGCCTAGGTGGTCTGCCGTTCCTGGGTTTGGACTGAAAAGGCCTGGAAGAGACAGGAAAGGGCCAATTCTTTGAAGGCCAATGCCTACTAAATCTGGGAGGCTGTACTTGCAGGAAATCTTTACAGTTTGCATAGATTTAGCTTTTTCCTCCATCCTTTTAAGGACTTTCTGCTTTGTTACCAGACAGGCATTCTTGGTTTAAGGGAGCATCCAGTAATTTAGTTTTAACATGATCTGGCAAATTTTGCTCCTTAAGCCAAGCTTCTAAGAACAGATCCAGTGACAGCAGCCCTGCAAGATGCTTCAAAAGAGTCAAAACCACATTGCAAAGTATGTTTACCAACTTGTTCAGCAGAATGCATTAAATCCTGTAATTCTTTATTTTCAGCACAGTCAGGAATCAACATAACTTTCTGTTTAAGTAGCCCCATAATATGCTGCCGATACTTTAACATATGAAACTGGCAGTTTAAGGTCCTAATGGCCAAAGCTGCAGACGTGTACACCTTCTTACCCCATCTGTCCAAGGCCCTGGAATCTCTATCAGAGGGGGTAGAGTTTTTGGCAGTAGTAGCCTTAATGCCTTTAGGTCCTTGGGAAATGGTCTCTGGGTCCACAGTAGGATTCTTGAAGAGGAACTTGTGAGAGTCAGGTACTCTGTAATACCGGTCAGGTTTCCTGGGAGCTGGAGGTAAAGTGTCTGGGGCCAGGCTAGATTCCAAGAAGGCATCATCTACAATGTCCAGGACAGGAGGGATAGCTAAAGGCCTGTGTTGAGGGAGGAGTAAGAATTCCCCAAGTCTCTTTTTTGAGTCATAATCCTGGCTTTCCCAGCGGAAATGCTCCCTAAGTGTGTGCAAGGTTTTACCAAAGGAAAAATCTTCTGGAGGGGAAGCAGAGGGAATGGAATCCTTTGCATCAGAATTCTCATAGGTACATAAGGGTAAATCCTGGTAATTAGAAGAAACAAATTTCAGAGTCCTGATCAGAAGAATCAGAAGGAAAATCAGTTCTAGATCTCTTAGAGGGAGAAAGGCTGGCTTCCCCTAATAGAAGTAATAAGGTCTTCTGCAATTCTTATTTGTTTTTTAGGCATATGGGCCTGACCATGCGGTTTGGACATTGGTCTTCTAAGCGTTGGTCAAGTTTTAAGCCTTGAAGAAGAAGATGGCGTCAGTTTGAAATACAAGTCTGTAGGCCTGAATACACCCTCAGAAGCAGGTGCCTGCTCAGCGGCTTCGGACCCATCCAAGGTAGAGACTTCTGCAGGTTCCATAGTCGAAGAAGCATCTCGCGACATACAGGACTCCGAATGGGTCTCAGTAGAGGCCTGCGAATCTGAAGTAGCGGGTATCAGGGGCTGCAAAAGCGCCTCAATGGAGTACCAGTGAACTTGCGACTAGCTTAACGGAAGAGTCAGCAGCTTTGGACCTATGCGGTCTGTTTCCATCTTTATCTTTACATTTTTTCGGAATGTCGATAGTCGGATGGCTTACCTAAGCCATTTCTGGACAGTTAAACAGAGTACCAAAATAATTTGCAGCAAAATAACTAAGGACGAATAGTTTGTGGGTTGAATAAGGCACAAAACTGACAGTGAGGGACGTTGTGGTCTGGGCCTAAGCAAGGAATGCAGTACAAATTAAAATCTTTGAGGTATTTGCTTTTCACAGGTAATACAATTGTTAACTTTTACTGACATCGGTTTAGAGCAAGAAAAAGGATCCCCAACAGGGTACTTAGCTTTTTTTGAAGACTTCGGTTCTGAAACTCGAAAACGAAAATTTCAGGAGTCTGCCGACCGGCAGTTGCAAACTGCTTCTGCTTCAGGCACCGTGCAGCAAGAAAGACTGATGTAATGGCGTCAGCTGCATGTTTTATACCCCTGATGACCTGACGTCATGGAAGACGAGACAGCATCCGATGCAAGGATCCAAGACTTTGATATTCAGGCCAGCCAAGGGCTACCTGAAGGCAGATAACCCAAATGTAATGACTGCAACAGTGAAACGCGAAGAACATACAGGACTGCAACAGTGAATACACTCGAACATCTACATTTATGTTAAGTGTACACAACTGTACTATGTTCATCGTGTTTCACTGTTGCAGTCCTAACAAATGGGTTGATTACCAAAGCCCAGAGAAAAAGGGGGGAGGAAACAACAGCAAGGGTTGGAGATAATGCCCTGTAACACCGCAGTGGCAAACCCTGCCCTGGCTCTGGAAAAAAAGAGGCAAATTATAATGCTTTGTGAAAGTGTGAACAGAAGACCATGTGGCAGCCTCCAAAATGTCTTTAATAGGGACACCCCTTAGAAAGGCCGCCGAAGTGAAAGCCGCCTAGTACAGTGGGTCCTAACCCCTTGGAGGTGGAGCTTTGCCATGAAAGGAACAACAAAAAGTAATGCAATGTGCAATCCATAACAGTCTGCTTAGAAATAGCCTTGCCCTGGGCTCCAGGAGCAAAACTGACCAATAACTGTGCTGATTTCCAAAGGTCCTTAAGTCCTGTCCAGGTAAAACCTAAGCTGTTTGTGCACATCAAGAGAATGTAGGATCCTTTCACCTCTACTACGAGGATTAGGAAAGAAGGTAGGAAGGTGTATGGACTGATTATGCCCAAGGTGGTTTCCAGCCTGACTCAAAGAGGTATTAGTCCTAAGAGAGACTATCTGCATGGAAAATAAGAAAAGGCTCCACTGCCATCAAAGCTTGCAGCTCAGAAACCCTCCTTGCTGAAGTTATAGCCAAGAGGAAGGCGGTCTTCCAGGAGACTGACTTTAAATCTGTAGAGGCAGTTGGCTCAAAAAGGAGGAAGAGTGAGTTTCTCCAGAACAAAATTAAGATCCCAGGCTGGAGTAAGTGCTCTTCTGGGAGGTTTTAAATTGCAAGCACTTCCGAGAAACATTTTCATCAGGAGATGACAGAAAATGGGCTGTTCAAGAGAATAATGAGCAAAGATGGCTGAAGCATGGATCTTGATAGATGAAAAAGAAAGAGCACCCTGAAGCAAATCAGCCAGGTATTCCAGGATCAGAGGAAGGGTAGGTTGAGACGCAGAATCCCCTCTAGCCTGCATCCATTGAGAGAACCTTTCCCATTTGCCAGCATAGGATTTCCTAGTGCTAGGCCTCCCTCAACACATCAACCAACTGTTGGGAAAGGGAGGAAGAAAGGGAAGGAGTCATAAAATGAGCCATGCTGCCAAATAGAGAGACTGAAGAGGAGGATGCAGAATGTTCCCCCTTTCCTGAACTAAAAGATCTGGCTTTAGAGGAAGATGTCAAGGAGGAAGATGGGAGAGACTGCGAAGCAGCAGATACCAATGCTGTCTGGGCCACTCCGGAGCTATGAGAATAGCCCTTGGACGTTCGTCCCTGATCTTCATAATACTCTGGGAAGAGGAGGGAAGGCATACACTGACAGCAGCGTCCAAGGGACGGACAGAGCATCCACTTTCCAGGCTTTGCTGTGCTGCTGTCTGGTGCAAAAGAGATCGCAGATGGTTGTCTTGGGAGGAGAAAAGCTCCACCTGAGGAGTGCCCCAACGTTGAATGATACTGTAAAAGACTGCTCCGTTCAGCTGCCACTCGTGAGGATCCAGAGTTTGCCTGCTCAACTGCCAAAACATTTAGATTTCCCGGAAGAAACTGAGCTAGGAGATGCAGGCCCAGAGATGCTGCCATGGACCAAAGATTCATGCTTTGCCTGCACAGGGGGTAAGAGTGAGTGCTTCCCTGCTTGTTGATATACCACATGACCGTAGTGTTGTCTGTCCTGACAAGCAAGGTCCCTGGAGAAAGAAGATGCTTGAAAGCCAGTAAGGCCTGCTGAACTGCAATCAACTCTTTTAGATTTATGTGCAGGTACATCTGCTATGCGTTCCAACATTCCTGTATGCATCTGCTATCCAGTAGTGCTCTTTAGGCGTAGTCCGATGTGTCTGTAGTCAGAACTTTGAGTGGCAAGGTGTCTGAAAAGGCATGCCTTTGTTTTGTAGACAGGCTGTTGTCCACCATAGAAACTCCATCTACAGAGATGGAAGCAAAGGAATTATCATATCCAGGTCCTCCTAGCGTTGACACCAAATGTTCTTGAGGTACCACTGTAATTTCCTCATATGCAGTCTTGCATATGGAATCATGAGAATACAAGATGCCATGAATCCCAGACCTTGCAGGGAGCTGGGACAGGCTTGCCAAGTCCTTGAAGTGAACTGAAAAAGTGGTCTGCTTCTCCTGGGTGAGATATATCATCTGGGCGGCTGTGTTCAGACTCGCTTCCAGGAATGTTATCTCCTTGGATGGTACCATTTTTGATTTTTCCTCATTGAGAGTGTAACCGAGGGAAGAGAGAAGAGTCTTTACGTATTCCAGATCCTTTAACAGCTGTTCCTGAGGACTTGCTTGAATCAGTCGTCCAAGTATGGGTAAATTTGAATTTTCTTCTGCCTGCAAAAAGCAATGACTGGGGCCAGGCACTTTGTGAAGACTCTGGGAGCAGTAGATAAGCCAAAGGGCAGCAAAGATAATTGGTAATGTTGCTTGCCCACTCTGAAACGAAGGTACTGCCTGCAACTTTCCCTGATAGGAATGTGCAGATAAGCCTCTGAGATACAGTCACCAGCCAGGAATCCTTTTCTAGAAGTGGTAGTAACTGATGTAGAGTGAGCATTTTGAACTTTGGAATTACTAGAAAAAAAAAAAGAGTTCAGAATGAAAAGATCCAGGATAGGACGCCAGGTGCCTTCTTTTTTGGAACTAGGAAAAGCCTGGAATAAAAACCCTGGCCTATCTGCAGAGCAGGGACCGATTCTATTGCTCCCAGATGAGACAGAGACAAAATTTGTTTTTCTACTTCTGCCCTTTGGTTTGGAGGAACATCCGGGAATCCCTTGGGATCTGGAAAGGTGCAGAAAGAAAACTTGTACCCTACTGACACTGTTTTGAGCACCCATTTGTCGTCTGATAGCGGCCCAGATATCTGCAAAAAGGGCCAACCTTCCCCCCTAAAGGACTCTCCCGGCAAGCAAGAATAGGCAGAAGTTGTAAAAAGTCGTTGAGTGTTTCCCCCTTTAGAAGTGGAAGCTTGCCAATGCCTAGACCTTTGAGAGGTACCCCTTAGAAGATTTGTAACCTCTAGTCCTGGAACAGTTCTGTCTGCTGGTATTAAGAAAGGTCCAACTCTTGGAAGGGTAATTCCTGCTAAAGCGAGGGGGTGAACTTGCAGAAAATCCTTAACAGTTTGCATGGACTTGGCCTTATCCTCCATATTCTTCAGTACCTCCTCTGCTTTGCTGCCAAAAAGACTGTCTTTATGCAAAGATACATCCAAAAGCTTAGCCTTGACAGGTTCTGGAAGAGGCTATTCTCCGAGCCAAGCATGCCTTCTAATAACAGATCCAGTAGCCGTAGCCCTGCTGGAAGCCTCAAGGATGTCAAAACCACAATGCAAAAAATGCTTATCGACCAGACTGGCTGAAGTCAGTAAATTCTGCATGCCTTTACTTTCTGCCAAAAAGAGGTACACTTGCTATCCTAGATTTAATGGCCTCCAAGGTGTGCTGCTGGTACTTCAGCATATGAAATAGACAATTGGTAGCCAAAATAGCTAGGGTGGCAGAGGTATAAACTTTCTTGCCCCACCCATCTAGGTTCCTAGACTCCTTGTCAGAGAGAACAGGATTCCTAGTAACAGTGGCTTTAACTCCTTTGGGGCCCTGAGAAATAACCTCTGGATCCACCAATGGATTCCTGAAAAGAAACAGATGAGAATCAGGGACTCTAGTACCTGTCAGGTTTCCTGGGAGCAGGAGGAACCAAATTTGGAGACAAGGACTTTTCCAGAAAAACATCAACAACTTCCAACACAAGGGGAATAGCAACAGGCCTATGCGGAGGTAAATCCAGAAACTCCCTAACCCGTTTCTTGGATTGGGGATAATCCTGACTTTCCACATTTAAAATGTTCTCCGAGTGTATTTAAAGTATCACCAAAAGAGAAATCCTCTGGAGGAGAGGCCGAAGGGATGGACTCCTCTGCATCGGAATCCTCAAAAGGCGAAAAAGCCTGAGAAAATTCCTCTTCATCAGCAGAAATGCTGGAAGAATCAAAACCTGAGCAGGACAAAGCCTCAGGGGAAACATCCCTAACTCCTTTTAGAAGGAGGCGGCTGAGAACCCCTAATAAGAGTCAAATCAATAGCCATTTTAACCATTTGGGATTGAGGGGAATGAGAAGAAGCTGGAGCCTGCTTTTTCACAGGCTTACGAATGGAAGATTTACCTGCAAGCCTGAAGGGTTCAGGGGGCCTGGCAACCGAAGTTGTAGCAGAAGTTGAAGGAAGAAGTTTGCTGCGAGAACGCAAAACTGAGGCCTCTGACACTGGAGTCAGCTTAGCTGTTCCGGCTCCAGCAGAAGAGGTGACCTGCGACAAGGCCGGAAGGCATAAAGGAGGCTGAAGGCCTAAGGGACTGACTCAATCAAGGCCTCCGGTTGTACATCAGCGGACTGCAGGGACTGCAAAGGCATCTCACTGGCTACCGCCTGACGACCAACTTAACCTCATCAGAGGACTTGGCTTTGAGGCCTGTCGCAGTCCTTATCCTTACATTTCTTCGGAACATCTGAAGCCTGAAGACTTGCGGATGCCATACCAATGAACTTGGGCCAAACTCCAAAATGCCTAGCCAAAATCTTAGCCCGATGACGGATAGTACGCAGATTAAAGGAGGTACAGAGATCACACTTGGGAATGTCATGGTCAAGGCCTAAACAAATAATGCAATAGGAATGAAAACCTCTATGGGGAATCTGCTTTCCACAGGTAAGGCAATTAACTTTTTCTGACATTCGTTAAGGCAAGAAAAGAGGATCCCCAATGGAGTACTTAACTGTAGTAGACTTCAACTCTTGTAGTCGGAAACCAACAAAGGTAAACTGCCGACCGACACTCTTGCATGAAAAGCTTCTGCTTCGGGCTCCGCGTCAAGTAAGACTGAGGAAGTGACGTCGGCTGCCTCCTTTTTTATCTGACGCCCTGACGTCCTTTACAACCGACGGCGTTTTTACGTGCATTTGGTATTCTGGCCATTTTAGTTAGGCGGAGCTGACATCCAGCTCAACAATATTCTTAAAAGAACAAAACCTAACTAATTAGTTAATTAGTTAACCATCCAGCTATTCTGCTGTTTTTAAGCGTTGTTTGAGAATGATTTTGTTAAAATCTGAAAAAGCATGCCCTTGTAGCATGTGAAAGCGCTTATTTTATTTTTATTGTTTCATTAAAATTTTGGTCCATTACATCGTGGTGGTTGTGTCCAGTGTTTTCTACAGAGCATCCTTCTTTTTTGGGACGTATACCTTTGGATGGTAGTAGCATTCTGTTCTTTATCTTGATTTTTTATCGTTTTGTGCTAACTATGTCACACGATGGAAACAACGGTTGTCGAGTTGGACTACAACCCGGTGAACAGGAGTCAAAAGTGGAATAATATCATTAATACGCAAAATAATCCTTTATTGGGACTAAATTACACCATTTACCCACACCGACTGCTGCAGGTACTGTTGATAACTTGAAAGAGTTTAATGATTTGGTCAGAGAAATGGAAAATGACTTGTACAAATTGCAAAGGTTGATATGGCAGAGAAGGCATATGGAGGCATGCCTTCATTTTCGTATTGTACCTAGAGGCATGAGGATTCTATGCATGCCCACCTATGGCAATAATCATCCAGACCGGTTAAAGAGGTGGCAGAAACTGAATTTGGATTTAAGCTTCAACTACGTAAGGTTATTAATTAACTATTTTTCTCATATTGAAGTGGAACTCTCACAAAAAGTGGAAGCTCTGAATAGAGATCTACAACATCGCTTTAAAGGTGAGATGTATGAGAGAAGAATGGACAATGTATATACACAGGTTACACTGTATAGTGATAAGTTGCAGCAAGTAAAATATCGCAAGCTGCAACGGGACCATAGGGATTTTCTGCTTGGTCAGGTGTTTGTCTGGCCTAGATATAATCAACGGTCAGAGCAGACAATTAGTAATAATATGTTTCAACCTTTAGTTTATGTGAATGGTGCTGTCCATGAACCTGTAGAAACATCTGATATGGTTCAGAATATTGTTTCCAACGGAGATGGAAGAGGTTCACACGTCTCCAACGTGGCTACGTTGTCTAAAGGGAGGGATGAACATATCGCTTCCTCTACTCCGCCATGTAACCAAAAGGTTTTAACGGAGACCAGGGGTAATGAAGGACTAGGGGCAAGACCAAAGGCTTTACCTAGGAGTCTGGAAGATTTTTTCCTCTCCCGATGAAGTTCCGCGAAAAGGACAAAGACAGATCAAACAGTCGTGGTAGCACGAAACGCAAGTTTGCGCTGGACAACTCAGGTGCGAGACGAAGGGCATGGAGCTGAATCAGCTTGTTTTTAACTTTGAGACTTGAACTTAGTCATGCGGATTATTCCCTGTTGAATAAGAGGCTATCTTTTATCCCGTCCCTGGCAAGTAAACTTAGTAAACTCTTGGTTGATCTAAGGCTGTTTGAATGTTCTGTAGCATTAAATTTAATGTATGCTAATAATGATGAACATTTAACTGATAGTTTTAAACGTACAAGTTCTTCTTCTCCACAATTTCCAGCTAATGTTGAATGTTTCATTAATATATGTGAAAATGATTTTTATGCTTATTTTTCAGGGCAAGGCCCCAGGTGTACTTACTATAATCTGAGTAATGAGGAGAAGTGTTCCCTAACTAATTTGACATCAAATAGAGATTTAGTAATTAAACCTGCTGACAAGGGGGGAGGGATAGTGTTATTGGATGCCGTTGACTATGACAATGCAATGTATAATATGCTTTCTGAGGTTAATACTTATGAGAACTATCAATAAAGTATATGATGATATATATGACCTACTGATGTGTAGGCAAGTTATGCAGAGGTTGTATGACTTCTTTTTGGTTGATTTTCCTGTGATACCATATATAAAAGGCCTTCCGAAAATACATAAAAAAAAAAAAAAAAAAAAAACACATCTTCCCCCTTCCTATGAGGCCCGTAGTGGCAAGTGAGGGCTGGGTTACTGAAAAAAAAAAAAAAAAAAAAAAAAAAAATATATATATATATATATATATATATATATATATATATATATATATATATATAAATAAATAAATATAGAGTATATTAGGACCCATAGTCCAAAGTATACCGAGTATATTAAAGGAATTAAGAGTTATTATCCATTAAGGATGAACTAAAGGACACCTCTTATATAATGGTGACCTTGGATGTGAGGAACTTGTTTACAGCTATTCCCAATGACTATGGGATTGAAGCCGTAAGAACAATACTGTTGAAAACAGAAGGAATAACCAATGAACAAGGGGTATTGGTATGTACATTATTAGATACCATTCTTAATAATAATGTGTTCATGTTTCGTGATAAGTTTTATGCACAGAGGTGGGGAGTAGCCATGGGCACCCCCTGTGCAAACTCTTATTCGAACCTTGTAGTTCATCATTGGGAGAGGGAGTTTTTTTTTTTTTTTTTTTTTTAATAGTGTCTACTCTCAGCAGATACTATTATACAAAAGATTTGTGGATGACATACTGCATTTTTGGAAAGGAACCATAGTAGATCTAAATGCTTTTGTTACTTTTTTGGAGTCTACCACTGACTTCTTGAGGTTTACCTCAGAAGCTTCCGATAAGGAAGTGAATTTTCTGGATGTAAAAATAACTAGAATGATGGATGGTAGTTTATCTACCAGTTTATACAGAAAATCCTGCTGGAAGAATACACTTCTATGTTATAGCAGCATGCATCCTAGGCATGTGTTCCCTAATGTGGTTAAGGGACAATTTGTTAGGATACATAGATTGTGTAAGGAGAGCCCTGATTTACAAATGCAGTTTGATAGATTACATACCCTGTTTTTAGATAGAGGGTATAATGATTTAATGATTAGTAAAGTTAAACATTCCATTATGGATAATGCTAGTGAGAATACCAGATTAAAATGTGAAGCATACAAATGGCAGGTTTGGAAGGCCTGGTAATACAACCCTGTTTATTAAGAGATATACCAATGATAAAAAGGTGGTGGACATAATAAAAAAGCACTGGAATGTATTGACTATGGACCATAGAACATTGAGTGTAGTAGGATATAAACCAAGATTTAATTATAGAAACAGTAAGAATTTGAAAAGGATATTATGTAGGGAACATTTTGTTGATAGAAATAATGGGATAAGTATAAACAAGCTAGGTATGTATCGATGTATGAGATGTAAAATGTGTGATTATATAGTGGCAAGAACAGTGTTTTGTTCATCCTACTATAGCATTTGAATTTAATCCTAAGTTTTATGCCTCCTGTAATAGTAAGAACTTAATATATCTAGCCACATGCACAAAATGTGTAGGGTTCTATGTAGGTATGACAACAAGAAGGCTGAAGGATAGAATATACAATCATGTATACGATATAAGAAAAAGGAATCCTCAGAACGTATTGGCTAGGCATGTTGGTTTATATACTGGTCATACCTTTAGATTTAGGGTGCTACAGTTAGTAACCCAAAGTAGAAGGGGAGATAGTAACCTTAACTATTTAGAGTCCATAGAGCTTGAATGGATATTTAGATTAAGAGCACACGTAGAACCAGGGCTCAATCAATATACAAGTATTAAGTCGATACTTGAAGCACGTGGTTAGGTATTATTAGATACTTGTGGTTACTTTCTAACTATTTTAGGTATTATTATATATTAGATACTGTAGAATATATATGTTTTTATTTTTATTCTTTTTATTCTTTGTATATGCTTTATTATTATTATTGTATATTTTTTTTGATGGGTACTTGTTTTGTATATGCATATACCCATTTGATCAAGGATTTTAGTAGGGCAATACATTTGATGTATTAGATAGACTGATTTTAGATTTTGTTTCATTTATTTATTTAGTTACGTTATGGTTGATACAAATAGTATTTATGGTAAGATTTGTATATTAGGGTTCTTTAATATATTTTTAGAAGTCATGCTTTATTAGTCTTCTCACATACTGTTGGATTTTTTGGAGTGTATTTGTCTTATCCTATACTTCTTTCAAGTGTTCATTTTAGTTAGGTTTTGTTCTTTTAAGAATATTGTTGAGCTGGATGTCAGTTCCGCCTAACTAATTAGTTAACCATCCAGCTATTCTGCTGTTTTTAAGCGTTGTTTGAGAATGATTTTGTTAAAATCTGAAGAAGCATGCCCTTGTAGGATGTGAAAGCGCTTATATTATTGTTTCATTAAAATTTTGGTCCATTACATCGTGGTGGTTGTTTCCAGTGTTTTCTACAGAGCATGAAAAGCTTCTGCTTCGGGCTCTGCGGCAAGGAAGACTGAGGAAGTGACGTCGGCTGCCTCCTTTTTTATCTGACGCCCTGACGTCCTTTACAACCGATGGCATTTTTACTTACATTTGGTATTCTGGCCGACTGAGGGCTACCGGGAGCTGGATAACCCATTTGTTAGGACTGCAACAGTGAAACACGATGAACATCTTGCTGCACTTTGCGTTGGAAGGAGATGTGAAGAGATCGCAGCAAGGTTGACCCGACTCGCTGAAGATCTGTTCAGCTACTGACTGATTCAGAGACCACTCATAAGGCATCAGAATGGTCCGACTTAGCCTGTCCGCTAGGGTGTTGGACTGTCCCGGAATGTGCGTTGTGATGAGAAAACGACCGGTGGAGATCGTCCATTCCCACACTCTCATGGCCTCGTGACAAAGAGGGTAAGATCTGGTCCCTCCCTGTTTGTAGATATACCAGATCACTGACATGTTGTCTGACAGAATAGCAATCGTCCCCACAGGAAGAAAGGCACGAAGGGCCTGCAACACTAGAAGGACCGCCCTCATCTCTCGGACATTTATGTGCAAGCTGGTCTCTATGGAGGACCACAGGCCTTGAACTGTCCTTCCCAAACAATGCCCCCCCCCAACCATGCTGGGAGGCATCCGTGGTCACTGTGGCTTGGGCCGGGGCTGGAACAAAAGGTCCAGAGAGCACATCCACCAAATGAGGGACGACTGCCAGACTCGACTGATTAGAATTGGATAGGTCAATAGCAGTTCCAACAGGGACCATTGTACAGCTAGAGTCCACTGCAGAATTCTCATGTGTAATCAAGCACAAGGTAGAAGAGTTATGGTCACTGGCATAGAGCCCAAGGCCCTCAACACAGACTCCACCGTAGGGAGTTGAGAACTGTAGATCAGGGAGGCATGCATCCTCAGGTTTTGAACTCTCTCCGAGATAAGGAAGATTTTGCACTGAACAGCATCTATCCTGGCACCAATGTCGTCTATCACTTGTACAGGATCTAGGAGAGATTTGGATGCGTTGACTATAATCCCCAAACGCAGGGCAAGAGTCAGGAAATAGTCCCTGGTTTGGGAGAGTAGATGCGTGGTGGGAACAGTACGGAGCCAATCATCCATGTATGGATGGACCTGAATCCATTGAAGCCTCAGGTGAGCAGCTACCACTGCCATCATTTTGGTAAACACCCTGGGAGCTGTGGTGAGACCAAAGGATAGGGCTCAAAACTGGTAATGATTAGCTCCTAGCCAGAAGTGGAGGAAACTCCTGGAGCTTCTGTGCATCTTTATGCAATAGTAAGCACCCTGGAGGTCTAACGAGCATATCCAATCACTCTCTTGCAGGTATAGCATGATGGACTGTAATGTGACCATCCAGAACTTCTCTTAGGCAACTGACAGGTTCAGGGTAGAGAGGTCAAGAATGGGCCTCAAGTCCCCCGTTTTCTTTGGCACCAAAAAGAAAGTACAGTTGTGTACACTTAATATAAATGTAAATGTTAGAGTGTATTCACTGTTACAGTCATCACACTTGGGTTATCTGCCTGCAGGTAGCCCTCAGTCGGCCTGAATACCAGAGTCTTGGGATTTCTGCGTCTGATGCTGTTGCCTCTTCCAGGACGTCAGGGAGTATAAAACATGCAGCCGACACCATTACATCAGTTTTTCTTGCCCCAGATATCAGGAGCCCCCAAAATAGGAAGCAATTACATGGTGTGGAACACCTCCAGTAAAAAGTAAATACCACTGCTGTAAGATATGGCCAAAAAAAGAGGATACGTAAAAAGTGTAGAAAGTCAGGGGGCTGGAGGGAGGGTAACCAGGACTGCAACAGTGAATACACTAACATCTACATTTATGTTAAGTGTACACAACTGTACTATGTTCTTCATGTTTCACTATTGCAGACATCACACTTGGGTTGATTCCCAAAGCTGAGGAAGGGTGGAGGCAGTCAAAAAGTATTAGGGCTGGTTAGCAGGCCTTGTAAGACTGCTGTGGCAAATCCAGCTGTGGATTTAGAAAAGATAGGCAAGTAGTAATGCTTGAAGGTGTGTACAGAACTCCAGGTTGCAGCTTCCAGGATGTCTCTGGTAGGGACCCGATGAGAAAAGCTGTAGAGGTAGCCCTAGTGGAATGATTTCCGATCCCCTGTGGGGTAGGTTTTCCATGGTGTTTGTAGTAGAAACAGATGCAGTGTGCTATCCATTTGGAAATTGTTTGCTTTGAAATGGCCTTGCCCTCTGCCCCTTTAGCAAAACTGACTAGCAGCTGGTCAGATTTTCTGAAAAGTTTAGTCCTGTCAAGGTAGAACCTGAGCTGCCTGTGCATGTCCAAAGAGTGCAGGATCCTTTCACCTTTATTATGAGGATTAGGAAAAAAGGTTGGTAAATGGATGAATTGGTTTAGAGCCACACTAGATACCACCTTGGGCGTAAATGGGTTAGTTCTAAAGGAAACCCTGTCCGCATGGAAGATAATGAAGGGTTTCACAGCCATAAGGGCCTGTAACTCAAGACACTCTTCTTGCTGAAGTGATGGCTAGAAGCAAGGCCGTTTTCCAGGAGAGGAATTTCAACTCTGCTGTAGCAGCAGGCTCAAAAGGGGGAAGCGTAAGCTTCTCAAATACAAATTTAAGGTCCCAGGCAGGAGTGGGAGCTCTCCTTGGGGTTCTTAAATTGTTACCCTCTGATCAAACAGTTCCTGAGAGAAGCTGAGAGAAGAGGGGTGGCTCAGTATTGTAATGAGCTGAGATGGCAGAGGCATGAATCTTAATTGATGAGAAGGATAGGCCTTTGTGGAGCAGCTCTGCTAGATAATCTAGGATTTGAGGTAAGGTGGGCATGACTGTCCTTTCCTTGAGAATGGCTACAAGAACAGTATCTTTTCCATTTTTCTGAAAAAGATTTTCTAGTACTAGGTCTCCTGGCCTCAAGGATGACATCCAGCACCAGTTTGCTGAGGGTTGCTGGTGAAGTATTGAGGGAATAAGCCAGGCTGCCAAGTTAAGGGTTTGCAGCTGAGGATGCAAGATTTGTCCCCCCTGCTGAGAAAGCAGAAGGGGGTCTGATGTAGGTGCCAGGGTGGCACTGCTGCCAGACTGCGTAGAAGTGGGTGTACCAGTACTGGCGTGGCCAGTCTGGTACAATAAGGATTGTCCTTGGCCTGTCCCGTTTGATCTTGAGAGGAGGGGTAGAGGGGGAAAGGCATAGAATTGACAGGTTTTCCTATGTAAAAGGATAGGGCATCCACTTTCCATGCTTGGCTGTGGGGAGTTCTGGTGCAAAATGTGCTCAATTGATGGTTTTGGGGGAAGCAAAGAGGTCCACCTTTGGTGTCTCCCACTTGTGGGATAGAAGTTTGAATGAGTTGGGTTATAGTTTCCACTCATGTGGGTCCATTAGATTTCTGCTCAAGTCATCTGCCAGTGAATTTTGTTTGCCTGGCAGGAATTGAGATTGCAGGTGTACTTGACTGCTTAAGGCTGTGTTCCACAGAGCCATGGCTACCCTGCGGAGTGAGTAGGAATGAGCCCCTCCCCCACTTATGTACCACATAACTGTGGTGTTGTCTGCCTTTATCAAGAGTTGTCCTGGAAGGATAAGGTATTTGAAGGCTGTCAGTGCATTCTGTACAACTGTTTCTTTTTGATTGATATGCAGGTTGATTTGCTTTGGACTCCATCTGCCTTGAATGCATTTGCCTGCCATGTGAGACCCCCATGCATAGTCTGATGCGGTGTTGTCAGGGTTTGGGAGGCGGGGGGTTGAGTGAAAGGGTGCCCCTTGTTGTAGTTGGTGGTTGCAAGCCTCTGCCCACCAAAGGAACTCTGTCCTTAGGAAAGGAATGGTAGGAATCACTGTTTCCAGGTCCTGAGAATGTTGACACCAGAGACATTTAAGTACCACTGAAGTTTCCTCATATGCAATCTGGAATATGGAATTAGGAGGATGCATGAGGCCATGAACCCTAATGCTTGCAAAATGTTCCTTGCAGATATCTGGGTTTGGGTGGCCAGTAGTTTGAAGTAATTTTTCAAATAAACCTGCTTTTTTTGAAGTGAGGAATGCCATCTGGGAAGTTGTGTTCAAGCTTGCTCCCAGGAATACAATCTTTTGGCTGGGTATCAGATGTGATTTCTTTTCATTGAATTTATACCCTAGACAAGTTAGGAGTCTCTTTACAATCATCAGTTGCTGAGCAATTCCGGACTGTCTGTCTGAATCAGGCAATCGTCCAAGTATGGGTAAATTTGAATGTTTCTCTGCCTGCAGTATGCAATGGCTGGAGCCAGGCATTTTGTGAATACACTGCAGTAGATAAGCCAAAGGGAAGTGCAGAGAACAGATACTGCATACAGCCTGCCCTGGAACATAGATATTTCCTGTAAGATTCCCTTATGGGGGATGAGCAGATAAGCTTCTTTTAAGTCTTGGGTGACCAGCTAGGAGTCCTTGCCTAGCATTTTGAACTTTGGTACCACCAAGAAGGTGTTGAGAATTGACAGATCCAGGATAGGGTGCCAAGGAATCTCTTTTCTGGGCACCAGGGACAGTCTGGAGTAGAAACCCTGTCCCTTTTGCTCTGCTGGAACTGGTTGGATAGCCCAGATCATGAGAAAAGAAAGTACTTGCTTTTGGGCCTCTGCCCACTGGTTTGGAAGAAGGTCTGGCAATCCATTTGGGCTTGGCAGTGAGTGGAAGTAGAATCTGTATCCCTGGGATACAATGTTTACGACCCATCGGTCCTGGGTAATATACTCCCAGGTTTTTGCATGCATGGGCGAGTTTTCCTCCTAGGGGTGCAAGTAACTGGGCATAGCTGGGCAGGATGAAGGACAAGTCATTGTGAACTTTTTCCATAAGGGGGTGACTTGCCACTCACTGTTTTTGAGGTGGGAGCACTCCATTGCTTAGATCTGTGCATACCCTGAGACTGTAGTCTTGGTGGTCTGTTGCCCCTGGGTTTGGACTGAGAAGGACTGGAAAGGACCAGTTATTTGAAAGCCAATGTCTACTGAATCTAGGTGGCTGTACCTATAGAAAATCTTTAAAAGTTTGCATAGATTTAGCTTTTTCCTCCATCTTTTTAAGAACTTCTTCTGCTTTTGTGCCAAACATTCATTTTTGGTTTAATGGAGCATCTAGTAATTTTGCTTTGACATGATCTGGCAAGATTTGTTCCTTTAGCCAAGCATGCCTTCTCAGAACAGACCCAGTGACAGCAGCCCTGCAAGATGCTACTAAGGCATTAAACCCACACTGTAAAGTATGTTTATCAACTTGGTTTGCAGAATGCATTAACTCTTGTAAATGGTTATTTTCTGCACCACCAGGAATCAACAACATTTTTTGTTTAATTAGTTCCATAATTTGCTGACTGCGGTGCTGCTGTAGCATTGTCGCCTCACAGTTAGACGTTGCCCATTCGATTCTCAGAGCATCTTCTGTGTAGCGACATGCGTGAACGGGCGTTCCTTTGTTGAAGGTTGTGCGTTAGGCCCGGCAAGCCAGTACGTAAAAATCTACTGCCAATCATTAGCAGACCGGAGTTCCGCTGTGGAGACCCCTAACCGGGAAAAGCCAAAAAGACACAAACAAAGTTCCATAATTTGCTGCTGGTACTTCAACATGTGAAACTGGCAATTTAAAGCCCTGATGGCAAGAGTTGCAGAGGTATATACCTTCTTTGCCCATCTGTCTAAAGCCCTAGAATCCCTGTCTGAAGGGGTAGGGTTTTTAGCTGTAGTAGCCTTAATACCTTTAGGTCCCTGGGAAATTGTCTCTGGATCTGCAGTGGGATTTTTAAATAGAAATTTGATAGTCAGGTACTCTGTAGTACCTGTCAGGCTTTCTAGGAGCTGGTGGTAAAGTATCCAGGGTAAGAATGGATTCCATGAAGACATCATCTACAATATCCAGAACAGGGGGTATAGCTAGAGGCCTGTGCTGAGGCAAGTCTAAAAATTCCTGGAGTCTCTTTTTGGACTGTGGGTAATCCTGGCATTCCCAGCAGAAATGCTCTCTTAGGGTGTGCAAAGTTTCACCGAAAGAAAAGTCCTCTGGGGGGAGGCAGAAGGAATGGAATCCTCTGCATCTGAAACCTCATAGGTGGATAAGGGTATGTCCTGGTAATCAGAGGGGGCAGAGTCATTGGACTCATTGTCTGTAGAATCAGAAGGAAAATCAATTCTTTATCTTTTAGAGGGGGAAGGCTGGCGTCCCCTAATTAAAGTAATAAGGTCTTCAGCCATTCTAAGCATTTGTTTCTATGGAATAGGAGCCTGAAAATGCGCTTTGGTCATTGATTTCTTAGGCGTAGTGTGAACTCTGGGCCTGAGAAATTCGGTAGTTTTAGTCTGAAACGAAGTAGTCTGTTTAATACCAACATCGGAAAGTCTGAATACATCCTCAGAAGCCGGTGCCCGCACAGCGGCTCCGAACTCATTCAACGTAAAGACATCCGCAGGTTCCATAGTCTAAGAAGTATCTCGTGGCATACCGGACTCCGAATGGGTCTCAGTAGAGCCCTGCGAATCTGTAGAAGCAGGTATTAGGGGCTGCGAAAGCACCTTAGTACCGGCGAAATGGCGACTAGCTTAACAGAAGCGTCGTTGGCAGTTTTGGACCTATGCGGTCTGTCTTTATCCTTACTTTTTTTGGAAGATTGGTAGTCGAATGGCTTATAGAAGCCATTTTGGAATACAGAGAACGAGTGCGAAAGAATTTAGTGACAAAGATAGCCCAATGACAAATAGTTTGGGCGTTGAACAGGGCACAACACGACAGTGAGGAACGTTGTGGTCTGGGCCTAAACAGGTGACGCAGTAAGAATGAAAATCTCTGAAGTATTTGCTTTCCACAGGCAAGACAATTGTTAACTTTTTCTGACCTCAGTTAGAGCAAGAAAAAAATATCCCCAACAGGGTACTTAGAGTTTCAAACCTGAAGTCTTCTAAAGCTAATAATGAAAATTTCAGGTAGCGGCCGACTGCCACTTGCAAACTGCTTCGGGCTCCTGCTTGGCAAGAAAAGTTGGTGTAATGGCATCGGCTGCATGTTTTATACCCCTGACCTGACATCATGGAAGAGGCGACAGTATCCGACCAGAAATTCAAAGACTGGTATTCGGGCCAACTGAGTGCTACCTGCAGGCAGATAACCCAAGTGTGAGGACTGCAACGGTGACACACGAAGATAATTTACTTGTTTCCCCACCAGTAAGAGACAAGGGTGGTAAACCAAAGGGTTAATTTGCTTACCCATCCATTCATTAAGACTGTCTCTGTCCCCAGTTAATACTTCTTTCTTCAGCCAAGATGTTGTCCGGAGCAGATCTTTCAGCTGGTCTGATTGCATCATAGGTCTTCACTCATTTCTGATGTCCAAATCTGGAGTATACACAGTATGCCCTCTCAATTAACAAATCCCATTATGGAATAACAGTCTAACTGCTTGTTTTTTCATACAATTAATGCAGTCTGTACCTTTCACTTTCTTTCATATAGCAGAAAATCTCAGATTCTCTGTGTGTGTCCTATTTTCTAAATGTATTTTTTGAAACTGTTCTTCTCAAGAAGCCTGTGTTTCATTCATGTCAGCCTCTGACTTCAGCAATTTTATCAGCTTATTTTTATTTATTTGCACTTTGTCTGGGTTACTACCATTAGGCCAGTGGCCTCTTCAGGGGAAACCTTAAGGTGGTATTCATATGGATTCTGATGAAATCCCTGTGTAAGGGAAGAAAGCGCTCAATCAGTGTATGTTTTTTTTATTTTTGATCTACAATAAAGTATTGTTCGAGACCAACGTGCTGGCAGTGTGCTTTACTTGTTATTGGCATTCATACTAACCAAGGGAAATTTGGTCAGGACACTAGGGAACTTCTGCCGTTTTCGACAAGTGCTCTGGGATCTTCTGCATTCACTAGAGTTACCATCAACTGATTTCTTCTTTGCTGTCATCCAGGCAAGGTAGTGGACTAACCAGTAATGAAATTTTACTCAAACTGCTCATTTTGCTAGCACTTTTTATACCTCTTTTCACACCACAGAAGCTATAATCAATTTGCATTTCAGAAAGCAGCTATCTTGGAATCCCTTCTTTCTATTGTCTTCGTATTTGCTCATGATACTGTAAGGTGGATGTGATGTCAGAGTCCAAGTCCTCCTTTATGGTTTTAAGGAATAATTTCCCATGAAGAAAACTGCCCAATTGGGTTAGTGTGGGGCTCTCTCCTAGGACTGAAATGGACCTTTATCACCAGATATAAAATTTATCAACTAAGAAAAAATCTATATCTGGTAGAGCAGGTCTTTCATCAGCAACATCTCCCCCATCTCTGGCATAGTAGGCTTCTCACACTGGCACTTCATGCAGCTTACTAAGCAACATGTGCATTTTGAGGTAGGGAAGGACAGTGAAGGACTGGAAATTGTACTTGGCGAACAGTAGCAACATCTTCTGTCCTTAGTCTTGCTTAAGCTGAATGATGCAGTTGATCAATCAAGATATATTACGGCAAGTACATAACTTTCATTTAAAGAAACATATGAACCAGCTTAAGTTGGTGTCATTAGCTGTCAATTTGTTAAAAAGGTTGCTCTGGTTGCTCCGTCTTGGACAATTTGTTTTAATTTTTTTCCTAAAATGTTTGTGCAACTTTGTCCTGCCTGAGAATGTTTTGATTCATTAGCAATTGGATGGCTCTATCTTGAAACATTAATTTTTATAAGTCATCTTATCAGGGCTGCTGTAGCAGACTTTCACTTCTTTAGGAAACTTTGTGGAGTACTGCTGGCTGTACTACCCAGTAGTTATAACTGTTGCACTGCTCTTTAAGGCAAGATAAAAGACACTTACCTTGGCAATACATTGAGAGTACATTGCCGAAGCAAGTCTCCCTTCCCATTCTGCTTGGAGTTGCTGTCTGTGCATACCTTTTGTACCGTTTACTGCAAGCATGTTTAACTTTCTACCCATTCTTTATTTTTTTTAAATTTATTTATCCTGTCTTGACAGTTAGTCCCACTGGTGACCACTTTCAGGGGAGACCCACGGTGGAATTTTTTATTACTAGGAGGAAATATGGCCACGGCATCAGGGAAAACTCCCTACTCTTTTCAGAAGTGCCACAGGATCTTTTACATCCACCTCAGCCATCACCAACGCAGGTAGATGGGTCCTTGCTCTTATCCAAAGGATGACACACACAGAAGTGCAGTACCCCCACTGCACTGCAAGCAATCCATCTACCTGGTGTGGAAATAAAACCCACATCCTTCGGCACCAAAAGCACATGCGCTACCCACTAGACTACTGACACTGGAGACACTGATAGCGGACAGAGGTTCAACATTATATCACTGTTGCAATAGTCTAAGCAATTGGGGTCCTAACCCCTGCCACCGCCAAGTTTTTCAAATCTTGAGGGCACACTCAAAATGATCTGTCAGGAGTTCAAACACTGCTCTTTTAAACAGAGCACGAAAAACCTCAAAACTTTCTTGCAGGTGAAACACTCCGGTGAGCCCCGTGGGTCTGTTAATCTTACAAGGATGGGCACATGAGGCCCCTGCTGAAGAAAATATTCCATTAAAAATTACTTTTGCAGAAAGAGTATTTGTTTTTCTATTAAAAGAAAACTGTTGCACATTGCTAGGAAATTTAACTTCAGACTTATTTTTCTATCAGGGGATGCAAATTCTTCTGTCAACAACTTTTTTTTGTTTAAACTTTTAATCTACAGGTTGCATAGGATTTATGAATTAGGGGCATGGCTTTGTGCTTGTGCAGGCCTTGCCAGCCCCTCCCTCTCCCATTATCTTGTTAAGAGTGAAAATGGTCAGTGCTGTTCATTCACTGATGACCAATACCAGTAACTTTAAAGAGCTCCTAAAGCAAATGATAGCTACAAGTACTGTTTGGTAAAGATAACTGTCATGAAAGAAGATATTGCCAACCCAACTATCTAGAATTTTGTAAATTATATAGCATTTATGAATATAGACATAATTCATATGCTTATGTTACAAATGTAATAGAATTTTATGTCATACAAGAGAGTTTGTACAGAAGTGTGCTGAAGAGACATTTTACAAAAGTACTGTATAAAGATATAACCACAGCATGCACTACTGGATTAGAACAGAAATGTACCTGCACTACTAACTAATGGATACTGGAATACAAGAGGATAACTTCAGAAAAATAGCTGAAATTAAATTACCTTATGGCCACATAATAAAAGGAGGTCATCTTTCAATTTCAGTGCAGTAACAGAATGTCTAGAACTAGAAGTTTTCTGTATTGTCTTGGAAGTTCATAGGTTGGTACTAGGCTATCGACCCTAGGGCCTATACAAGCCAAGCCATAACAAATCCCTGGCTATTTCTTCCCACAGTATTTACTTCCCTGGATCCCTGTCTATCAGGGTGACTGACGTGATCCCAGAGGTGAAAATTTCATATCTCCCATCCAATCATCAAGGTTCCTTTTGAAGAGGGCCAAAGAGGCTCGACATGTACGGGCAGTCTATTCCAGAGTCTGGGGAGTCTCTGGGTCAGGAACCTATCCCTCCAGCATGATATGTTCATTGTGATAACAAGATTTAGATCCCTGGAGTGTCTGTCTCTGAGGGAGAGATTGGGATTTCTTTAAGTGTAGCATGTCCAACAGCTCTGGGTTTGACATGGCCTTGTATGTTAAACAGATATGTGGCAGAGTATAGGTGGAGGTTTTTTTTAGATGGTAAGCAAAAGGCATCTGCTTTAGGCCTGTGGTTCTTTTAGTGAAGCATTTCTGAGGCCTTTTCAGTTGTTTCAGATGTCTTAAAAGGTACATACCAAACGGGGTATTGTATTCTATAATGGGTCTAATGAGGGACGAGTACAGTGGGACAATGACCTCCTTTTTTCTGGATGAAAATCCCTTAGTGATTGTGTGCCACACAGAAGGACTTCCTGACTGTTGTAGCGATGTGGTTATCAAAGGTAAGACCACTGTCCACCTCTGTCCCCAAGTCTCTCATCACACTTTCGGTGTTTAGTGTACAGCCACCTATGTGGTAATTCACGGGTACCGGTTTTCTTTCCCCAAGGGGGATAACTATACATTTCTTGGCATTGAGCTCGAGTCCATGGGTCTGGCACCAAGTATCTGTTTCTGTAAGGCCCTTTTGTAGAATATCCACATCATTTGGGGATTCAATAATGGCGCCCAGTTTGCAGTCATCTGCAAACTTTGTTAGCCAGAGTCCCTTAGTGCTGGCCTGTACTTCAGAGAAGTAGATGCCAAACAAGAGCGGTTCCAGGACTTAACCCCGAGGTACTCCACTGGTCACTTGTCTGGAGCTGGATTTTGAGTCGGCTACTTTTACAGTCTGGGTTCTGTCAATAAGCCAGTTGGCAACCCATTGAGTGATGTAGGGATTAATGCCCAGCACAGTACGTTTATCTATGATTCCAGAGTGGTGGATGGTGTCGATGGCCTTGGCGAGGTCCAGATAGGACCACCTTACCCTTGTCCATGGCTCTGGAGACTGATTCAAAGAAGTCAATCAGGTTCAGGAGACAAGATCGGACGTTCATGAACCCAAACTGCGTGGGGTCCAGTGTTTGAAGGTTGTCAATGTCTTTGTTTATAAGTTCCATGATAATACATTCCATGGCCTTCCAGATCAGGCTAGTCAGACTGATGGGGCGGTTGTTCCCAGGATCCAAGGTGGACCCCCCCCCCCTTTTGAAGTGGGATAACTCTAGCTGTGGCTACTCAGTGGGCACGAAACTTTTATTGTTTTATGACTTCCGGAATTTGCCTTAGATCTAAGAAAAGCCCTTATCTATGTATTTTCACAAGTAGATGCCAAATACTACCAGCTGCATCAGTGGGAGGTTTTCACCTGGGAAGAGTCAGATGACAAGAAATTACGTCATTCCGCAAGCTATCCCAGGAGTAATATTTGAGACATTAAATTTATGAACTCTCAGAGAGACTCTGCATTCTGTATTCTGTGTTTGACTTGACATCAGCTAGAAGATCCATTCACCACACATTTGCCTTGATCTGATGAATAGAGTCAGGAATATAGCAAAGTATAGTTTAGATGTTTTTCTTTGAGGGTATCCTGCAATGTTGTTTTAAATATTTTGTGATGAGACAGAATCTAGAGATATTTAAGTTCTGGGAGTACTTGCACGTTTTGTTTGTTGACATTGTGTGGGCCACTCCTAATATTCTTGCAATTGGTCAAACTACTATTTGTACTAACAATAACATTACACAATAAGACTGGACACCCTTTGTTAAGGGCCTTAAAGTAGCTGATAAGGAATGACTAATGGCAGGGGAAAATACCTTATAGTCTGGGCAGAAGGGGACATAGCTAGTAAACCTATGCCAACCTTTCCCAGGTGTGTGTGTATATAACTCAAACCACAAAGAGTGTATGTCAGCCACTTGGGCAAGGACATGAAGCACTAGTTAGACACAGGGTGTGCTGGAGGTCTTGGATTGGTCACTCAGCCAAGATCTCAACTCTTTAGCTGTACCAGTGGTGAGTCTTACTGGGGATATGGAGAAAGTGGGAGATACCAGTCCCGGACTGACTGTGGTCTTGTGTGTGCTCAAGGGAAATTACACTTGATGCAGAGATGCATGTGAAAATACTGTGTATGTAACTTGTAATCCTGTCAATGTATGCTCCCCAGTGGTGCCAGAGGTGAGGACTGAGGATCCTTGATTACTGGTTTAGTGGTGCAGCAGCAACATCATCATCATCATCATCATCATCATCATCTATTTGTTAATAAAGAAACTGGAGCCAAAGACAATATTGCTGCTGGAAAATGCTTTTATTAGTGCACCAGTAAAGTGTTTTCCAGCAGCAACATTGTGTTTGGCTGCAGTTTTTTTTTTTTTTTTTATTTTACATCAGTTTTGTTTTGTAGTTATTTTGAACATCCATTTGTTAACCAGGTAGGCCCACTGGAGACACATAGCCTTTAAAGGGGCGACCCAGGAGCAAGGTCTGGTTAAGTGACTTGCTCAAACTCACATAGCTGTATTGAGTTTACTTTTGTAGATAAATGAATAAAAGCAACATTTCAAGAGACAAGTGCTCACACAATGCCAAGATTAATGCAACTCCACAAAAGAGTTAGATAGCTCAGTTTTTATAGCACTTTAAAGACCTCAACGTTGTATAGTTTCATGATGCAAGCTACAGAATCACTGCAATCAAATGTCATGTAAACTAAACAGCTACCCCCCCCCCCGAAAAACAGTTAGTGGAAAAACTTTTACAGCATTTTAATGACCACAGCAAGAGTATGCACACCTGTTAAACTAAATTCCTTTCTGAAACAAGGGTTTTTCTGGTAGATTAGAAGGATAAAGCACTGACTTGCAGCCAAGCTGATGCAGGTTCAATAAGTGGATCAGGTGACTGATGAAGTGGAATGGAAGGATGTGTATGCTCATCCCTGGGGGCACCTCAATGGATGCCCCCTGTAACAATCCTTGGTGAAGGTTGGGGATGTCAGACGAGTGGGCATGGTCCAAAGAGGGAAACGTTGGTAGATATTGATAAGCTGCAACAGAGGCATAGTGATATGCTGCACATCCCCCAATGCACACTCCCTCCTTGGATGCGACTATGGATGCAGCACCTGGAGGGATGCAACCATGGATGCAGCACCCGGAGGGATAAGAGGATAGGTCACCAAAAGTAAAAAAAAAAAAAAAAAAAAAAAAAATACTGGCTGAATGGAGATGGCTAGACACCCAGGATCCCCTAACGATCTGTGTTGGCCCTGCTACACTGAAGCAAGTCCAGAGGACACAGCAGGAGAAGAAGAAAAGTAAAAGTTTGATACAAGGGACATAAAGTGCTCAAAAAGTTAATTTCTGAAACAGGAGCTACGAATAGGAAAAAAATGTGCAAATTGTGGGATCTGTGGCACGGAAACAAGTGGAAAGTAAAAAAAAAAATGAAAAACACAGAATACCACACAGGCAATAAAAAGTTAGAGAAAGAATACCAGGTTAAGGTTAAAGGAAAACTCCACCCTGTAGTGTAGTTAAATTACATGGCGAATTGTAGATTTTCATTGACCACTTCAAGCTAATGACTAGGCAAAAGCCTGCATTCATGCTACCCTTTAATGCACAAGGATGCTGAAAGGGAGCAACTTTCATTACAGCCATAAAGTACAGCTGTGTACCTACCATAAATGTAGATGTTAGAGTGTATTCACTGTTGCAGTCATTACAATTGGGTTATCCTGCTGGCAGGCTACCCGCAGTCGGCCTGAATTCCAAAGTCCTGGTCCGGCATCTGTTGCTGTCGCCTCCTCCCTGACAACAGTGTGCCAGGGGTATAAAAGATGCAGCCGACGCCATTTTCTTCAGTTTTTCTTGCCCCAGATGTCAGGTGCCCCCAAAAGGGTAGGCTAATTTATGCCAATAAACATGCATGCAGTAAAGTAAAACTCTACCTTCATCTATAAGCAAATACACCACATAGGTTGTACAGAATAGGGAAGTACAGATAAGGCCCAGCAAAGGAAAGGGGGATGGTGGGTGGGTAAACCTGGAACTGCAACAGTGAATATACTCGAACATCTACATTTATGGTAGGTACACAACTGTACTATGTTCATCATGTTTCACTGTTGCAGTCATTACAATTGGGTAGAATCCCAAAGCTAAGGTTGGGCGGCTGGGGCTAAATAGGATTAGGAGAGGCTATGAGGCCCTGCAGAACTGAAGTGGCAAAGCTTGCTCTAGATTTAGAGTAGAGAGGTAAGTGATGGTGCTTTGTAAAAGTATGCACTGAACTCCAAGTTGCAGCCTCTAAGATGTCTTTGGTTGGTACTCCTCTGAGGAAGGCTGTTGAAGTGGCTGCTGCTCTGGTTGAATGTGGCCTAATGCCCTTAGGCACTGATTTGCCATGCTGTGAACAGCAGAAATGAATGCAGTGGCCTATCCATTTTGAAGTAGTCTGCTTTGAGATAGTCTTTCCTTGTGATCCTGCAGCATATGCCACTAGAAGTTGCTCAGTCTGTCTGAAAGCTTTGGTTCTGTCCAAGTAGAAGCGTAGCTGCCTGTGAATGTCCAAAGAATGCAGAAGCCTCTCACCCTTATTCTGTGGGTTTGGATAAAAAGGTAGGTAAATGAATGGTTTGATTCAGGGTCACAGTGGACACTACCTTAGGCATAAATGAAGGGTTTGTCCTCAGAGAAACCCTGTCCTGATGGAAAATGATAAAGGGTTCCACAGCCATGAGTGCCTGTAACTCTGAGACTTGTCTTGCAGAGGTTATTGCTAGGAGCAGAGCTGTTTTCCAAGATAAGAATTTTATATCAGCTGTAGAGGCTGGCTCAAAAGAAGGCAGTGCGAGTTGTTCCACGACATAATTTAGGTCCCATGCAGGTATTTTCGCTCTCCTTGGAGGTCTTATGTTTTTGGCCCCTCTGAGGTACTGCCTTAGTAATGGATGAGAAAACAGAGGTGGTTCTGTATTGTAGTGAGCTGAAATGGCAGAGGCATGAAACTTAATTGAAGAAAAGGATAGGCCTTTGTCCAGCATCTCAGTTAAGTATTGTAAAATCTGTGGAATATTTGGAACAATCGTGTCAATTCCTTGTGCCTGGTTCCAAGCACAGAATCTCTTCCACTTTTCTGCATAAGGTTTTCGGTGCTAGGCCTCCTTGCCTCCAAAATAACATCCTTAACTGCTTTAGACAGAAGCCATGCTGCCAGGTTTAAGGTCCTGAGATGGCTGTGCAGGATCTGACTGTTTTGTTGGGTCAATAAGTGAGGAATATGAGGCAATGTCCAGATTGGGAATTGAGACAAGCTCTTTAGGGTTGGGTACCAGTGCTGACAGGGCCAGTCTGGGGCAATCAGTATCATTTGTGGCTTCTCCTGTCCGACCTTTAGGAGTAACCTTGGGGAGGAGAGGCAGTGGGGGAATGGCATAGACTTTTAAGTTTTTCCAGCTGAAAGACAGAGCATCCACTTTCCATGCTAGCGTGTGATAAGTCCTTGTGCAGAATTTCTGTAGTTGGCAGTTGTAAGGAGAGGCAAACAGGTCTATGTCCAGGCATCCCCAGTTCCTTGTTATCATGCTGAAGACGTGTGAATCCAATTTCCACTCGTGGGGATCCATTAGGTTTCTGCTTAGTTCGTCTGCCAGGAAATTTATCCTTCCTGGCAGGTATTGTACTTGCAGATGTACTTGGTAAGTCAATGCGGTGTCCCACAAGTCATGGCTAGTTTGCAGAGGGGGTAGGAATGTGTGCCTCCCTGCTTGTTTATGTACCACATGACTATAGTATTGTCCGTCTTTATCAATAGTTGTCCTGGATGAAGTAGATCCTTGAAGGCTGTCAGGGCATTTTGAACAGCTAGCATCTCTTTTTGATTGATATGTAGATGCTTTTGGCTTGCGGACCATGTGCCCTGAATACATTTTCCTGCCATATGGGCCCCCCCCCCCCAAGCATAATCTGATGCATCTGTTAATTTCTGCCTGGCTGTGGGTAAAGTGAAAGTCTGTCCCTTGTTGTGGTGACAGGCCTCTGCCCACCAGCGAAACTCCTGTTGCAGGCAGGGAATGAGGGTAATTATTGTTTCCAGGCTGTGGCAATGTTGAGCCCAAACACTTTTTAGATACCATTGTGGTTTCCTCATAGGCAGTCTTGCATATGGAATTAGCAGAATGCAGGATGCCATGAAGCCCAAAGCCCGCAGAATTTTTCTTGCAGATAACTGGGTCTTTGTTGCCAACATTTTGAAATAAGTAGTCAGTTGTCTTTGTTTGTCTGGCATGAGATAAGTCATCTGGGCAGTTTTATTTAAGCTTGCACCCAGGAATATTATCTCTTGTGAGGGTACTAGTTTTGATTTCTTTTTGTTTACTGGTGTACCCTAGGCATGTTAGTAATCTTTTTACAAACGCCAGATGCTGTAGTAAAGTGTCCTTTAACTGATGTGTAGGTATACTATTAATTATCCTAATATAAAATTCTAATATTGCCATATTAAATTGTAATGACAATATGGTATATTTTAATAAGCTTGGTAAGGAGACTCAATAATACCTATTTTAACAATAATAATTTTTTAGAATGGACCTATTGGTTGTGTTATATAAAATATAACAAAATAATATATATATATATATATATATATATATATATATATATATATATATATATATATATATATATAAATAAAATTAAATTAATTCAATGGCTAGGATGTATAGTAAAGTTTTTAAAAAGTGCTTTAATGTTGGTTTAATTTTCATTGAACAAACAGGTTATAACTAAGCTGTTATCCAATTTCAGCTCGTAGATTTGGAGTGGTAATGTTACTTTAAATACCCATTTCTGAGCTGACTAATTAAAACTGCTGTGGTTAACTATGTGTTTAATTAAGTGTATATAAGGAATTTTTGTGTTTTATTCAACTGTTTTGTCTGAAGGCCAGGTACTTACCTAGCCGAAAGCGCTTACAATAAACAGTTTTTTACAAGCAGTTTTGACCGTAGCTGGCTTCTATTGCGCCCATTTTTGTTTTTGTATTCTTTTTAAGTTTTTAACTTGGTTGGTTTTGTGTCCTTGTTCTCTGCTTGAATAAGGCAATCGTCCAAGTAAGGATAAATTTGTATTCCTCTTTGTCTGAAAAATGCAATTACTGGTGCCAGGCATTTTGTGAAGACCCTGAGCGCAGTAGATAAGCCAAAGGGCAGTGCAGAGAATTGGTAGTGCATTGAGCCAGCTATAAATCTGAGGTATCTTCTGCATGAATGTCGGATTGGGACATGCAGGTATGCCTCTTTTAGGTCTAAAGTCACAAGCCATGCATTCTTGCCCAGCATGGGCAGAAGCTGCTGCAGAATCCATTTTGAATTTTGGAATATCCAGAAATGTTTAGAATAGACAGGTCCAGTATTGGTCTCCATGCATTGTCCTTTCTGGGCACCAAGAAGAGTCTTGAGTAAAATCCTAGTCCCTGCTCTTTCTGTGGCACTAGCTGAATGGCCCTCATATCCATGAGGGCTGAAACTTGTTTTTGAGCCTCTGCCCATTGATTGTGTGGCAGGTCTGGCATTCAGTTTGCCCTTGGCAGTGTGTGAAAATGGAACCTGTAGCCTTGAGAAACTATATTCAGGACCCATTTGTCCTGGGTGATCATGTGCCAATTTTGTGAAAAAAGTGCTAGTTTTCCCCCTAAAGGGGCTGCCAGAAGATAAGTGCTTGCTGCTGGCAGGGGAAAGTCATTGAGACTGTTTCCTGTATGGCTGTGATTTATCTTCTCCGCTTTTGGAGGTAGAAGCACCCCATTGTTTAGACCTGTATGAGCCCTGGGGCTGGGATCTGCCTCTGCGGCGTCTGTATCTGCCTCTTTGTGGCCTGTCTGACACTGGAAAGGACCAATTTTTTGCAGGCCAGTTCCTGTTAAATCTGGGAGGTTGTACCTGTAAGAAATCCTTAACTGTTTGCATAGATTTAGCTTTGTCCTCCATTTACTTCAACACCTCTTCTGCTTTAACACCAAACAAGGTATCGTGCTGTAATGGAGCATCTAATAATTTTGCTTTAACATGATCAGGCAGATTCTGTTCCTTTAACCAAGCATGCCTCCTAATGACAGAACCCGTAACAGCGGCCCTGAAGGAGGCCTCCAGAGAATCAAAACCACACTGCAAAGCATGCTTTCCCACTTGTTCAGCTGCATGCAATAAATCCTGCATTTCTTTCTTTTCTGCACATTCATTATTTGTCAACATTTTTTGTTTTAGTAGTGACATAAGATATTGCTGATATTTAAGCATATGAAACTGACAATTTAAGGCCCTTACAGCCAAGGTAGCAGAAGTGAAAATCTTTTTCCCCCCATCAGTCCAGGGCCCTTGAATCCCTATCAGAGGGGATAGGGTTTTTTGCAGTGGACGCCTTGAACCCTTTGGGACCCCGAGATATAGTTTCTGGGTCAGCAGCAGGGTTTTTATAAAGAAATTTATGTGAATCAGGAACCCAGTAGTATCTGTCTGGCTTAACAGGAGCTGGTGGTAAAGAGTCAGGAGTGAGACTGGACTCTATAAATACATCTACAATGTCTAAAACAGGAGGAATAGAAAGGGGCCTGTGCTGAGGTAGTAAAAGAAAATCTCTGAGCCTTTTCTTAGATTCGGAGTAACCCTGGCTCTCCCAATGAAAATGTTCCCTCATAGTATGCAGGGTCCCCCCAAAAGAATAATCTTCAGGAGAAGAAGCTGAAGGGATAGATTTCTTCAGCATCAGAATCCTCATAAGGAGGAAGAGAGTATTCCTGTTCAGAAGAGGAATCAAAGGAAACGGAAACCTGATCTGAAGATTCATATTCTGTCTCTTGCCTAGGTCTCTTATCTGGAGGGGGAATGGGAACCCCTGATCAAAGTAATTAGGTCTTCGGCCATTTTAAGCATCTGTCTGAGGCACGGAGGCCTGTCCAAGGGAATGCTGTACTTGTTTCTTTGTCTTCAGAGGTGCTTCAGACTTTGCCTTTGAAGCTGAAGTCATTTTTACATATAACTGTGTAGGCCTGAAAACACCCTCAGAAGCAGATGCCTGCTCAGTGGCTCCGGACCCATCTGAGGGAATAGTTTCCAAGGGTCCAATACCTTGAGTTTCCAGTGGCCTAGTCGGCTCCAAGTGGGAGTCGGAAGCAGCCTGTGGCTCTGAGGTAGCGGGCGTCAGGGGCTGCGAAAGCGTCTCACTAAGAACCGGCGACTGGCCTAACCAAATCCTCATCGTCTGTTTTGGACCTCGGATGCCTGTCCTTTTCGTTGTCTTTGCATTTTTTATAAATTCCGGTAGTCGGCTGTTCCGATGGCATTATATAATTAAATCTTCTGCCAAAATAATGAAATGCAAAATTGTACAGACGCTTAATAGTGCGTTGGTTAAATCTAGCACAAAACCGACAACTAGCAACATTGTGGTCTGGGCCTAGGCAAGTAATATAGTAAGAATGAAAATCCTTATGGAGGTATTTGCTTCCCACAAGAAATGCAATTATTAACTTTTTCTGACATCGGTCTGGAGCAAGAAAAAAGTTTCCCCAACGGGGTACTTAGCTTTAATGAAGACTTCGGATTTGAAATTTGAACTTGAAAATTTCAGGAGTCAGCCGGCACTTGCAAACTGCTTTTGCTTTGGGCACCGTGCGGCAAGAAAGACTGAAGAAAATGGCGTCGGCTGCATCTTTTATACCCCGGGCACACTGACCTCAGGGAGGAGGTGACAGCAACAGACGCCAGACCAGGACTTTGGAATTCAGTCCAACTGCGGGTAGCCTGCCAGCAGGATAACCAAATTGTAATGACTGCAACAGTGAAACACTATGAACATCAAGGTTCCAGATTTGGTGGACTGCTTAGAAATGCAAATACCACCTTCCCACCCACCCCCTTGTTAAGGGAAACAAATATTCATGTAAATACCTTTTACAAGAGAAGGAAGGGGGTAATAAAGCCCCACCCTTTCAATCAGATTTCACCTTCTAGAAAACTGCTCACATCTCTAATAATTTAGCAAAAAAAATCTTCAATGTAGTAAACCGTACTAACACATTCCAATCCAACTCCTCCCTCTTGTTGACATTATCAAGAAACTGACAAGTGTTAGAGAACTAGAAAATTTATAAACTTTCAAATGCCATATAAAACAGTTAAGGTAGAATTATTGCTGCATTAAGTGATGTTGTCTTCTGAAAATATTACCATAAATGTATATTACAAAGACAAACTTTGTTACACACCTTGAATCAAACCTACCTCATTTTCTACCTCTTCCGCCTCACTGCTACGTTCACTTTCATTTTCAGAAAAGTTGCTATCATCACTGTCAGACATCTTTATAGGTTTATTTTAGAATTCTGTTAACAAAAAAGCAGAATATCCATGAAGAATAAATGTAATTGATACGTCTATTAAGGACAGGCAGTAATCTAAACAAGAAAAAAAGAGCTTTCTATTTTATGCCTTGATATAAATAAAGCTTTCAACTCCCTATGTTGGCTATATCTGTTTAAAGCTCTGCAAAAATACAAATGGTCTACAAACTTTATAGTATTAATTAAAAATACATATATATGAAAAGTCCACAGCCTGTGCAAGGACTGGATCTTATCTATCTAGCCTATTTGAAATATTAAGAGGTACTAAACTGGGGTGCCCCCTTCTCCCCATTACTCTTTGCCCTGGCTATTGAGCCTCTTGCAGATTATGTCAGAAATAATGACAGTGTTAAAGGATATAAAGTGTCAGACAAATTATCCCCCAAGACACAACTGCCTGCTGATTACCTACTAGTAACTTCTAATGATACTGAAAATTCAATAGATCACCTATTACATAATCTAGACTTCTTTACAAACATCTCTGAAATAAAATTCACTCACAACAAAACTCTGGCACTTCTAGTGAATAAAAATGTTACTATGAAACTTAAATCAGAGAGATATAAATTGGGAGGGCATGCATATTAAATATCTAAGTATCATTATTGAATCCAATTATAAAAAATCACTCGCGTCTAGTTACCAACAACTTATAAACTCAATGACTAGTTTAATAGACAGTTGGAACATACTCTTCTTCACATTTGAAGACAGACTAAACTTTAATCAAAATGATACTGTTACCTAAAATCTTATTCATTGGCCAAGCTCTAATAATTCCCCCACCTGTAAAACTTAAAACAGAAAATTCATCATCATTCTCTTTCGGCTTTTCCCGTTAGGGGTCGCCACAGCGGATCATCTCTTTTCATTTCTTCCTATCCTCTGCATCTTGTTCTGTCACACCAACCGCCTGCATGTCCTCTCTCACCACATCCATAAACCTTATCTTAGGCCTTCCTCTATTCCTCTTACCTGGCAGCTCCATCCTTAGCATCTTTTTCCCAATATACCCATCATCCCTCCTCAGCACATGTCCAAACCAACGCAATCTCGTCTCTCTTGCTTTGTCTCTAAACTGTCCAACATGAGCTGACCCTCTAATATACTGATTCCTAATCCTATCCATCCTAGTCAAACCAATTGCAAATCTTAACATCTTTAACTCTGCCACATCCAGCTCTGACTCCTGCCTTTTGTCAATGCCACTGTCTCCAACCCATATAACATAGCTGGTCTCACTACACTCTTGTAGACCTTGCCTTTCACTCTTACTGATACCCGTCTGTCACAAATTACTCCTGACACTCTTCTCCACCCATTCCACCCTGCCTGTACTCTCTTCTTCACCTCTCTTCCACATTCACCATTACTCTGAACTGTTGATCCCAAGTACTTAAACTCGTCCACCTTTACCAACTCTACTCCCTGCATCCTCACCATTCCTCTACCCTCCCTCTCATTTACACACATATATTCTGTCTTAGCCCTGCTGACCCTCATTCCTCTGCTCTCTAGAGCATATCTCCACCTCTCCAGAGTCTCCTCAACCTGATTCCTACTCTCACTACAGATCACAATGTCATCTGCAAACATCATAGTCCACGGGCCTCCTGTCTGATCTCATCTGTCAACCTGTCCATCACCACTGCAAATAAGAAAGGACTCAGAGCTGATCCTTGATGTAATCCCACCTCCACCTTAAACGGATCTGTCACTCCCACTGCAGTCCTCACCACTGTCGCACTACCCTCGTACATATCCTGTACCACTCTTACGTACTTCTCTGCCACTCCCGACTTCCTCATACAATACCACAACTCTTCTCTAGGCACCCTGTCATATGCTTTCTCCAAGTCTACAAAGACACAATGCAACTCCTTCTGACCTTCTCTGTATTTCTCCAACAACACTCTCAGAGCAAACATTGCATCTGTAGTGCTCTTTCCTGGCATGAAACCATACTGCTGATCACTAATCATCACCTCCCTTCTTAACCTTGCTTCCACTACTCTTTCCCATAACTTCAAGCTGTGACTAATTAGTTTTAGCCTGCAGTAGTTACTGCAGCTCTGCACATCACCCTTATTCTTAAAGATAGGTACCAAAACACTTTTTCTCCACTCCTCAGGCATCCTCTGACTTTCCAAAATTTCATTGAACAATCTAGTTAGAAATTCCACTGCCATTTCTCCCAAGCACCTCCATGCTTCCATTGGTATGTCATCTGGGCCAACAGCCTTTCCATTCTTCATCCTCTTCATAGCTGCCCTTACTTCCTCCTTGCTAATCTGTTTCACTTCCTGATTCACTATCCCCACATCATCCAACCTTCTCTCTCTCTCATTCTCTTCATTCATCAGCCTCTCAAAATACTCTTTCCATCTACTCAACACACTCTCCTCTCTTGTGAGTACCTTTCCTCACTATCCTTTATCACCCTTACATGCTGCACATCTTTCCCAGCTCTGTCCCTCTGTCTAGCTAATCGGTACAGGTCCTTTTCTCCCTCTTTAGTGTCCAATCTCTCGTACAACTCTCCATATGCCCTATCCTTAGCTTTCACCTCTCTCTTTGCCATGTGCCTCATCTCCTTATACTCATGTCTACTTTCTTCATCTCTTTGACAATCCCACTTCTTCGCCAGCCTCTTCCTCTGTATACTCTCCTGTACTTCCTCATTCCACCACCAGGTCTCCTTGTCCTCCTTCCTCTGTCCAGATGTCACACCAAGCACCTTTCTAGCAGTCACCCTTACTAGTTCTGCTGTAGTTACCCAGCTATTCGGTAACTCTCCACTGCCTCCCAGTACCTGTCTTAACTCTTCCATAAACTCCACTTCACAATCACACTATTTTAACTTCCACCATTTAATCCTTGGCACAGCTTTCACACTCCTCCTCCTCTTCTTGATCACCAACGTCATTCTACATACCACCATTCTATGCTGCTTAACTACACTTTCCCCTGCCACCACTTTACAGTCTCCAATCTCCTTCAGACTGGCCCTCCTACATAGTATATAATCAACCTGTGAGCATCTTCCTCCACTCTTGTACGTCACCCTATGCTCCACCCTCTTCTTAAAATACGTATTCACCACAGCCATGTCCATCCTTTTCGCAAAATCCACAATCATCTGACCTTCTGCATTCCTCTCCTTAACACCATACCTACCCATCACTTCCTCATCCCCTCTGTTCACTTCACCAACATGCCCATTAAAGTCCGCTCCAATCACTAGTCTCTCACCCTTGGGTACACTCACCATAACTTCATCCAACTCACTCCAAAATTTCTCTTTCTCATCCATCGCATACCCAACTTGTGGAGCATATGCACTAACAACATTCATCATTACACCATCAATTTCGAGCTTCATAAACATCACTCGGTCAGACACTCTTCACGTCTAAAACACTCTTGGCATATTGTTCCTTTAGTATAACCTCTACCCCATTTCTCCTGCCATCCACACCATGATAAAACAATTTAAACCCGTTTCCTAAACACCTGGCCTTACTTCCCTTCCATCTGGTCTCTTGCACACACAATATATCAACCTTCCTTCTCTCCATCATATCAGCTAGCTCTCTTCCTATACCAGTCATACTGCCAACATTCAAAGTTCCTACCCTCACTGCTACACTCCTAACCTTCCTCCTATCTTCCTGCCTTCGCCCTCCTCTTCTCCTTCGGCCAAAACAGAAAATTAATAAACCATATTACTTAATTTCCTTTGGTATCCCCCCAAAAAACAAAAATGTCTCTTTTCTGCCACACCACAAGCTGGGATGAAGGAGGCATAGGGTTTCCAAATATTGATTTGTATTTAAACTCCACATTTATTAGCATAGTGTTGTTTTGGAATGATACTACTTGTACATCATATTGGAAATCAATACATGAAACCTTACTTCATAATAGTAATACGACATTGCTTGAATCATATACTCAAATACATACAAACATCTTAATACGGATTTATTCACAGTGAAAGGTCAAAACTTGTTCTCACACCTCTAATAAACCAAATTGATACTCAGAAAATGTTAGAATTTAAGAAAGGTGACCTATTATATTGGAATCAAATTCTCTCCGCTAACAGTATAAGGTCTGCAGACTATTTGATCAGCAAATATAGTTTGCAAAATTGCAACTGGCTGGACATCCAAACTTGTAAGGATTTTATACATACCAAGCAAGTACGCTCATTAGAGGCATACATTAAGAGTAACTTAAAAATCTTGGATTTTTATCTCAGTTATTAATAGCTCACACAAGAATACTTCATACATCCCCTTTTATAAAATTCTCAGGAATGATTTTAGCAAAACAAGAAGTTATGTACTCACCATAATGTTTGATGTATGTAGTCCATCTCGCCTCACATTCTTACCCATGGGTTCGGAGCTGAATGTCGGCTCCGACTCGGCATACTTTTAGCTCAAAGTCTTTCTATTGGCTGCGCTAAGATGGTATCCCATGCTGCACTGCTCTCTATCCCCAGATCTAGTTTTATGCGAGCACCAGCACTCATTCTCCATGCATAGCAACACCTAAGGAAGGAAGAACAAACCAAGAATGAAGGGAACTCTGAAACCAGGCCTAACCTCCAGATCCTGGTGGGGGGGGGGTAAGTAAGAATGTGAGGAGAGATGGACTACATACATCGAACGTTATGGTGATTACTTAACTTCTTGATGTTATGTAGTCCAATCTCGCCTACATTCTTACCCGTGGGACAGCATCCCCAGCACCTAGATCCTGTGAGGCTCAGTGGAAAATACTCCTGAGCACTGTGGAACCAAAGGAAGACCTGCCTCTAGATACCACATCTAACTTGTAATGAGTAACAAAGGTGTGAGGAGATGCCCAAGTAGCCGCAGCACAAACATCATCCATAGACAATCTGGCCTGAAAAGCTGTACATGTAGATACAGACCGGGTAGAGTGAGCCTGCACTCGGAACAGTAAATCTCTTCCCCCTGAAGTATAAATAAAAATACAACTGAAAATCCACCAGGACAACATGACTTTGGAAACAGGAGACCCAATTCTGTTTTCTGAAAGAAAAACAACTGATCAGATTTTCTGAGGTCCTTCGTTCTGTGCAAATAAAATCGCAATTGTCTGTGCACATCCAAATGATGAAATTTGAATTCTGCCTTGTTTGAGAACTGAGGAAAAAAACACTGGCAATTCAGTGGATTGGTTAAGGTTACTAACGGACGCTACTTTGGGAAGAAAGGAAGGATTCAGTCTGAGAGAAACCCTGTCCTTACGAAAAATCAAATAAGGAGGTTTGATTGATAAAGCTTGAAGCTCCGAAATGCGTCTGGCTGACATGACTGCTACCAAAAAGACTGTCTTCCAAGTTTAGAATTTTAAATCAGAAGTGGCTGCAGGAGCAAACGGGGGTGAAGTAAGACCCTGTCGAACAAAATTCAAGTCCCAAGGCATAACAGGTTCAGAGACAGGAGGACGAAGCAACAATGTGCCCTTCAGGAAAGCCTTACAGAGTCTATGTGCCATTAGGCTAGGTTTGTCTGCGACATGAAAGGTAGAAATCGCCGCCAACTGGACTTTAATGGTGGCAGCAGCTGAACCCTGGTTGAAAAGCATAGAAAGGAACTCCAATACTGACGAGATTGTAGCTGTGTAAAAGGTCAATCTTTTTGGCAAGTGCCCAGATGGAAAACCTCTTCCATTTGCTGTAATAAATCTTCATGGTGGAAGGCTTATGAGAGGAAGATAGAATATGAACCATCTCCGGCGAAAATTGGTGAAGCCTAACTAATGACGGAAGTGGAGTAGCCAGGCTGTCAACCAGAGGGTCCGAAGAGAGGGATGGAGCTGCCCTGACATGCGAGTCAGTAAGTCTGGTTGTGGGTTCAGAATCCAAAGAGCATCATGAGATAGGTATGGAGAAAGAGGAGCCAAATTTGACGAGGCCAGTGTGGAGCAATCAATCATTTTGCTTCCCAAGGATTGCACCTTCTGAATAACCTTTGACAGCAAGGAAACCAAAGGGAAGGCATATAGTAGACCGGAGGGCCAATCGTGGACTAGAGGGTCCCTGGGCAACTCCCCCTGAGGGGGGAATAAGGGTGAAGTAGCTGCTGCATTTGGCATCGAGGGGGCTGGCAAAAAGGTTGCAGCAAGGCTGACCCCACCTGTGGAAAATCTGTTCCGCAACTTGACAGTTCAGGGACCACTCGTGAGGCTTTAGAATAGCTCTGCTTAGCCTGTCTGATCACACTGGACTTCCCCGGAATGTGCGTTGCTACCAGAAAGCGTTGGGAAGACGCTGCCCACTGCCACACTCGCATGGCCTCTCTGCAAAGAGGATACGACTTGGTTCCTCCCTGTTTGTTCATATACCATACCACAGACATATTTGTCTGAGTGGATTGCAATAGTCCCGAGAGGAAGAAAGCTCTGAAGTGCTTGCAATGCTAGTAGCACTGTTCTCACCTCCAGGACATTGATATGCAGACGCATCTCATGCTCTTGCCACGTGCCTTGGATGGTCCTGCTTAGATAATGCCCCCCCACCACATCCGGGAGGCATCGTGGTCACAGTGGCAACCGGAGGCAAAGGCACGAAGGGCTTTCCCGCATTGAGGTTGTCGGTGTGAAGCCACCAACTGAGATCCTGTTTGCACCTATCTGAGTAAAATAGGGTGAGAAAGTGGAAGACGTTGAAGAGACCACTGGGGGAAGAGTAGCCACTGAAGGAGCCTCATATGTAACCTTGCCAGGGGGACTAACATAATCATAGCAGCCATCGTCCCCAACAATTGGAGGACCAATCTTGCCTTCACTCTTCTCAGAGGGAGCAAGGCGTAAACCTGTTGTTGTAGGACTCTGATTCTTTCCTGTGGCAGAAACGCCCGCATGAGAACGGTGTCTAATTCGGCACCTATAAAATTGACATACTGAGAGGGCAGATTTTTCCCAGTTCAAGGTGATGCCCAACTGTTGACATAGGTTGATAGTAGCGTCTCTGGTCTGAAGTAGCAGATGGCTTGGTGGTGGCAGTAAGGAGCCAGTCGTCCAGGTATGCAAACACTTGGAATCCTTGACGTCTCAAGTGAGCAGTCACCACTGCCATGCATTTGGTAAACACCCTGGGGGCTGTGGTGAGACCAAAGGGCAGGGCTCGAAACTGAAAGTGATTGGCACCCAGCCGGAGGTGTAGGTGACTTCTGGTTGCCCTGTCCATCTTTATGTGGTAGTAAGCATCCTTTAGGTCGATGGAGCACATCCACACTTCTTTTCCCAGCAATGGGAGAGTAGACTGCAACGTGACCATTTGGAACTTGGACTTTTGCACATGGGTGTTCAATCAGCCGAGATCCAAAATGGGTCTCAGGTCCCCTGTCCTTTTAGTCACCAAAAAGAATCTGGAGTAAGTCCCTACTCCGACCTGGTCTATCTTCGGGGGACATGTTGGATGGCTCCTTTTTCGAGCAGCTTTGAAACTTCTAAAGCTGCGAAATCCCTTTGACTGTGTGGAACATCTGGGATTTTCTTGATTGGAGGGGGATTTGACAAGAAGGGAATGACATATCCTCCGGAAAATTATTCATAGAACCCATTGGTCCTGGGTGATATCTTGCCAGGCCTCCAGGTATAATGAGATTCGACCCCCGACTGGCTCCGGAAATGCACAGTCGGGCCTCCCATCAGGAGCGGTGGTAGGGAGAACCACGGAAGGAATTGCGGTCTCCCGAGTTGTGAGGGCCTCCTCTGCCCCTAGGGCGGCGTCTACCTGAAAAACCACCCCCTCCCCTGCCTCTGGAGGGGGGGGGGCTAAACTTTGTGCACCGGGAAAAAAATCTCAGATTTCTTGAACCACATCTTTTCACCCCTCTGGGCCTTGGGATAAGGCCTAGAGGGAAGGGAAAAACGGACTCCTATGGCAGACAGAATTTTTCCCTCTTGCTCGCACCTAGCGAATGAGAGCGTCTTTCACCTTGGTTCTGAACAAACAGGAACCATCAGACAGGGCGCCGGTGAATGTAGACTTGAAGGTCCCCACGAAATGACAAAGGCGCATCCAGGCCAATTTCCCAAGAACGACTCCTGAACTTGCTGCCCTACTCGCTCCCTCAGCTGCGTGGGAGATCAGCCTCATGGAGGAGTTCGCAATAGAATTGAGGGTAGACATCTGAGCGTTGACCCTCTTAACCACCGCCCCAGAAATGTTACCAGTTAGAGTATCTCCAAGCTCTTTTAGGAGACCTTTCTGGAGCCATGTAAAGTGTGATAAGTAATTCCGCGACCGCAAAGTAAAGGCCACTGAAGAAAACATATGCTTCCCGTATCGTTCCATAGTCCTAGACTCCTTGTTAGGGGGATGGACGTTGGAAAAAGTCTCAGCTAATTTCTTCTGGGTGGCCGCTGCCATCACCATGGCATCCACAGTGACTCCCTTGGATAGAAATTCCTCATCAGGAGGGGCAGACAAAAATTTATCGAGTCTCCTGGGGACTGGTTCCAGAGTCCGGGGTTTCCCACACCCTTCGACAAATTAGATCCAGAAGCTCGAAGGGTGGAGACACCCAGGAGGCAGAGGGCTAAGCATCAAAGGCCTTCAGGAACACAGACTCCTCTTCGGAGGTGGCTTTGGATGGCCAGTCACCTCCTTGCTTGAATATCTCTAGGATGTCAGAGAAAGAAACATCCTCAGAGGATGACCCCTCCTATTCCTAGAGGTCGGTGTCTGACGTGAGACTCATCTTGGGAATCTATGTGCTTCCTCTTGCACGTTCTCCTTCTGGGTGGCTCCTCAGGCAAAAACTATGAGGGGCCCTCAGAAATATGGGGACCACTCATGGGGGTACCCGGAGGCCTTGGGGCTCCGCTGTCCAGAGATAGATGGTGATCAGAGACCTGCACCGGTGCTGTACGGGACAGAGTGAACAAACTGTATGATGCCGCTGACAACCTGGCCAGCGCGCTTCGCATGGCCTCGAAAGCTGGTTCTCCTGGATCCGAAGATAGACCAGCCTCCGAAGCAGAGATAGGCGTCAGGCTTCCCTGCACCGAAGCACCGAGAGGGAGGCTAGGAGCCAAGAGGTGTCCTGAAGCCTCTCCCTCGGGTCCAACCAATGAATCCTGAGTCCTGAACCCAGTGGACTGTGCCGATGGGGTCGGAGCGGACATCTGAACAGATGAGCCAGGAGGGGCTGTCGGAACTAACCTAGGGGCATCACAAGGAGACGAGCACTCCGGCTCCGAAAGCAGAGATGTGCTCGGAGGAGGAAGTATCTATGTAGGTTGAGGGACCGGCTCCGGCGCAGACTGGGTCAGAGCCGAAAACAATTTTGCCAGTACCGGTGACTGAAGAAGTCTCTGCACCACTCTAATGATGTCCACAAGGTCCTGGAGGATTTGGAGGATAGGGAAGGAGATAGAGACCTCCTCTCTGAAGGAGACCTGCGAGGAGGAGATACCGGCCTAATACTAAGCGACCGACTCTGAACAGGCTCCAAGAAAACTGGAGCCAAAGCAGGTTCCACAACCACGGACACTTCCTATGGTCAAACAGCCACAAGCGCGGGAACAGGACAAACAGTACACCACAAAGATCTCTAAAATGGTCTTTAGACACAAGTACAAGGGGGAGAACTAATTCCTCTAATTTAAACGGTTTTAGCCCAAGGGAAAAAAATTAACACACAAGGAAAGCAAGGGGACAGACTAGGTCCTCTAACTGAAACGGGCCTAGCCCGTTGGAAACAGCTAGTGGGATACCACAAGAACACTCTATAAGAAAAAAACAACTTTTCCACAACACAGTCAAGAAACACACAAATAGCTATGAAAGTAGCTTTTTTTGCAAAAATCTTCTCTGCTATAAAGAAAAGGTACTTAGCCACAGCCAAGAGCGAGACCACATCCGAGCTACATGAGCGGCAAACGAGATCTGGAGCAGTGTAGCATGGGATACCATCTTAGCCCAACCAATAGAAAGACTTAGAGCTAAAAGTGTGGCTGAGTCGGAACAGACATTTGTCTCCGAACCCATGGGTAAGAATGTAGGCGAGATTGGACTACATAACATCAGATGTTTCTTTTTGGAATTATTCAAGTGAAGTTAATAGGCAAATATTCTCAGAAAAAGAAAAAAAAAAAAAAGAAAAAAAAAGAAAAAAAAACTGTTTACAGTCGGTGAAGGAATCCACATCTTTACTGTTCTGGCGTGTATACACATGGAAATTTTTACATAGTATATGTGGGGTGAAAAAACATCTATCAATAATGTACAGGAAAGATGAAATGAAATGCTGGACATGTGGACACCCTCATGCTGACTGGATACATATAGCTGTTAATTGCAAAAATAAATTTCCCCATTTTGGTTAGACATTTATGTTTGTAAAGCTCTATGGAATGACAATGACAACTGTACAATACGTCGGACTCCCTTATCCTTTTCACTGCTCCTGAAGTCATTACTAAAAACCACGCATTTTTACTATGGTTTATCCTCGCTATAGCAAGGAAAATTGTTGCTAAAATTTGAAATCCCAATCTACTCCTGTCTTTAAAGTTGAGTTTATTCATCTTGTGAAATACACAAAAGTACTATAAAATCAAGGACTAACACCACAACCCATCATTTAATTGCTTGGACAAAACTGTCTAACCTGCTGGAAAAATAATAAGTGTTCTCCTATGTATATTGCTTTTTAAATAGTTATAAACATGGTATACAGTTTGATTTTCTTGTTACTATATTGTTAGATTTATTGCGTTATAAAATGAATAAAAACATTTTGGAAAAAAGTAAGTAAATATTCAGATAAGTAAAGAGGCATACGTTCTAGTAATGTTTGCCAACAGATCACAATGACTGCAGCAAGCTAATCTGTCTATCAAGTCGTTATACATCGGTGATCTGCATACAAACCTGTAACAGTTTAAAAAAAAAAAATTGCATCTCCAAATCAATTACACATTAAAAACGGGATAACCTTTGTGGGCAATTAAGAACCACCTCTGACACACAATCCATGCATCCTTTACTAACTTAAGCTTGTAATGCAGCAAATACACAACGGCCTTCTCATTCTTTTTCTCAATAAAGAATGGGACGCAATATTCTTAAAGCATTTCTTTTTCTTGCATCTTTTAGAGCTCACTCCAAGCATGTACTGATCCCCCTCTGATTTAACAAGCTAGATAGTTAATCAGGATTATAAAGGAAGAGATTCAAAGCCATCTGCAAAAGTGGAAGGAAATCCAGTCAGATAATCCACAAAATAAGCACTTTCCACAAAGAAACAGACTTCAAATTAGCCTAATGCAGCTTTACAAAATGTATTCGCTACACATCTGTAAATCTGCATTAGTCTTAGAAGTCCATTTATACCGTGGGTAATCAGATTTCCTTTCTTCTAACAACAATTCTGAAACTATTCCTTAAAACTTCTTAACATCTCCATATGCAGAGACTAGCATTATTAAAGAAGGTCCATCTCTGGCTAACAAATGGTGCCAAAGCCATGCTCTTAAACTCAAATGTTAAGAAATGTATAACTGTACCCTTTGAGAAGTCCACCATCCCAGCTAATTACTATGTTGACAATATGCCCCAAAGAATCAACCCAGTGGTCTGAGATCTGGCTATGTATGTAGGCAATAGCCTTACCTTCGACCACCACATGACCACAGTAATGAGGAAATCCTTTTATGTTGTAAAACTTATAACGGTATGCATGGTATCTAAGTTCAAAAAGGTGTCATTATCCCATTGCACTCCGCCCTTATCAAACCAGAGTACTAAGTTGCCTTTATGCACCTGACCAGGCATATGCAGCAACTACAGCAACCTCAGAGGTTCTTTACAAAAAGATTACAAGGCATAACAAACAAGCCTTATGCACAGTGCCATAAAGCTCTTTCCCTCTACTGAGTCTTCTACAGACTGCTAAGGAGTGATCTATGCCTAGCTTACAAGGCATCAGCAAACCCCACACTTATGAATCTCCTACATATTCACAAGTCAAAGAGTACCAGAAATACAAGGTCTAGGGACCTGTATTTTGTCTATGACAAATACAACATACTGGAAAGAAAGATGCGTCCCCAGAGACTCCTATGGAATAGACTTCCCATCCATGTGAAGCCAAGTTCATCTATTAGCCAGTTTAATCACAACCTAGACCAGTGGATGGGGAATAGGAAATTACAGCAGGCCTGGCACCGATGCTCCCTATGGACAGCAGTAGCTTATAAAACGCCTGACCCTCAATGTCCTACTTGGATACAAAGGAAAACTTGACTAGGCTTAGAAAGGCCTCTCCCCAGGTTGTTAGATTCATAGACTGTTATTAGGCTATATTTACTATTTTTTTACAGCAGCAGCATTAGCAGTAGTAGTATGTGCGCCCGTGTGCGTCTATGTCGGCGTGTGTGCATCCACCTACATCTGTGTGGATTACTTATGACAAAAATCAGCAAAATTCACTACAAGCCATAACCACAATCAACTGTGAAAAATAGCACATTCCTCATCTCTGACAGAAGACTGTAATACACAGAGAAAGTGACTAGTACACTCCTTTTCTCACCACCAAAACATACACGCTGCACCAGTCTCTTTTTAAGAGTAGTCTGTAATGGCTAAGATTTCTCGTACCAGAAAGCCTGAGCACCTACTGAGTAGCACAAGGCCCTCAATTCCCATGCCACCTCCCAAACCCATGTCACTGGTGCCAGAGATGCTCCGTATATGAACCAACAAGCTAATTTCACATTAACTTTCTAATAAAACAAATCCACTGCACCTACTCGGACTAATTAAACCTCCATAAACTAAAGCTCCCACATACACATTCAGCTTCAGTCTCACACAAAAGAGAAATTGTGTTTTTTTTTGAGATATGGACAGCCTTTTTTAAATGCACTTTCCACTCCCCTAATACTCAACCATACAATATTGTAAAAGATTAGTTAGCAATGGGCCTAACCGGTGTGAGGGGGTTGGGTATTGTCTAACAACTTTTCAAAACAATCTCTCCTTCCTACTCTCTGTCAGAGATAATTAGCAAGAAAAAAGTCTCACCTTTCTTATGGCTTTGTCAGCACAGCCATATAGCTGAAACACCCGACGCCCTTAAGGGGTCATTTGCATATATCCCATCTTGCCTCCAAAGCAAGAGGTTTCAAAGAATCACACAGTGAAGGGTCTAGCTTGGCTAGATTTTTCTTTTAGTTTTTACTGATCATGTAAAAAACATGAAAATTCACAAAAATAAATAAAACCATTCCATTAAAATACCACTAGTAATTTTGTTAGCACTGAACGGCTTCCTTTCTCATCCATGTGCCTCCTTTTGCTTTGTTATGAAAACAGTTTACCCTTTTTTTTCAGGCCATGTTAGTAAATCCTTACAGTTAACCTCAGGAGATTTCCTCAAGGAAGCTAAGCAAGTGTGGACCAGGAAAGGTGAGGAGTCTACCCTATGAGGAGTCCCTTAGGTCCACTGATTAAGGCTTGCCCAAGCATGGAATAGATGCTCATCACCATTGTGTTAACTAGACAGACATCTTAATCCACAACAACCAAACAGGGTGGCAATCCCAAAATGTATAATGCAAATCAGGGTTTGGAGATTTGCATGCAAAACATTCAGTGTGTAGAGAAAGTCCCTTTTGCAAACTTTCTCGTGGTGTCCAGTATCCATTATGTGTGGAAAGGTTCTCTCAAACACTTTCTTTAGCCAAGCTCAAAAACCATCATGTAACTTAGAAGGGTGTTGTGGGGTACTGTGCTCTATCCATCGCTTGACATTGCAAGTTTGCAATTATTTAAACTATCATGGTATCTCTCTGAAGCTTTTAACCTTAATTCTCCAAAACCAATCCTTGCGTTTTTATTAATTAGTTTAGCTATGGAAAAATGTGCCTCATAAACCCAATTTGAGTATGCAGATCCAATTATTAAATAGATCTGGACATATTTCCAGAGTGCCTCTTTACCTAAATTCCATTTTTGTGAGAAAGTCTGAAATCCCAGAAATTAAGTGACTCCTCTTTTTATTGACGTGAAATCCGAAAGCCATTTAATCCCTTTATTTTCCCAACCTCCAAATCTGAAACCAGTTTCTGCTATCTCCATATTGAAACCACTAAACCCCAAACGTTCTCGCATGCCTTTACTAAGTGTTACATTTCTGTTTGAAAACTTGTTCTCCCCAAGGTTAGTTCTGCAAAGCTTTTAGTCTTTATACACCTGCTAACACAGGCACAAGATCAGAACATAAGTGGCACCTTTGACATCACTTCTCTTGTTTTGTTAAACTACATAGTTACATTATTCCATAATATATTTACATAGACTTCTATTTATATCTGAAGTACAGCATTTTTAAGATAAAAAATGCTGACAATACAGGTTAAACAAAACACTGTTTTATTATGAATACTGAGATTTAGCAATATTTTTCTCAGTGATGTATAAACAGATAATTCTGCTTACTTCTAAACTATTACTAGCTCTGGTTTGCTGGATCAAAATGCAGCCACGCACATTTTAAATAGGAAAGCTATATAAGGCATACAAGACATTCTCAGACACATTACTGATTGATTTACTGCAAATCAGCAAGTCAAACAGCATCAGAAATACTTGGTCTAGGCACCTAACAGTCTTCTGTAACATCAGCTGAATGGTTTGGAGGGAAACGTTCATCCCTGTCCATTTTCAAGCGCAACTTAGATCTATGGATGGGAAATCAAAGATTTACCCTAGGACTACACCCTGTACTACTATGGACACAAGCAGATCTTAAATGCTTTACCCAATGTATGGGTCGCCTCAAATTATCTAAGGTATGTTCAGTTATTTTCATTGGGAGTAGCATATAATTATTAACCGTGGGATGGGTAAGGTCAATCTATAAGCGAAATGTGATAGAAACAACCTAACAACCTACCACAAAAAGGAAAACTCACTAGGCTTAAAATGGCCTGCAAGGGCAGCTAGCTTACTACTTACCCATGAACCTACAAGGATTCCGTAGCTATAAGACAGAGAAGATGGCAAGCAAGTGCAATTACATCACTATGTACACTCATCACAGACACTAGCCAACTCTCAATGTGGAGGCAGGGGACTAAATTTGATTATTGGCTTGGATACATGGCAAAGCTGACATGGATAAAATAAGAATCATGAGGCACTGAAGGTTCACCTCTTCCACAGGGAAAGGTGTTTGGCACAATTGAGAGCAGCTGCATCATTACTCTAGATGGTAGGTCTGAGGCAGTGATCAGTGCTGCTGCTCTGGCATGTGTGTAGTTAAAAGAGAGAATCATGCAGCTAGGGGAAGTTTCCCTTGTGGTGCCACTGCAAACCTCCATTGACACATGGCCCTAAACATGGTAGAGGGAGGTATGGCCTGCAAGGAAAACAAGTGAGCCACAGTATGATGGTTCCTCATTTAGCCCTAGTCCACTTGGAAATGTGGCAAAAAGAACTTAAAAAAAAAAAAAAAAAAAAAATACAACTACCTATAGGGAGTTGGAGATTTCCTTCCAAGTAGGACTGCCCTAAAACGGGACCCCCCCCCCCTTCCTCAATGAGAGCGGAAGTAGGAATTCACTGCAGCATGGGAACCTCAGAAGACAAGAGAAGAAAGGACCTGGCCATAAAGAAGGCTGTAGTTAGTACACAAGTACAGCAAAAATAGCTTGAAATAATGTTAAGGAGAGGACGATTCCAAGATGGGTGCACTTGCAGGCAGATTAGAGTTCTCCCAGTGAGACAAAGCCAGGAGAGTGGTGTATAAAAGCCAGTAAAAGCCAACAATTTGGGTAAAATTCAGTTACTGGCTAGTCACTACTGCCAGGATGTCAACAAAGAAAAAATCTAGATAAACAAAAATAATCTAGAAAAGAAAAAAAAAACTCATGGGGGGGTGATTTGTAGCTATTTGATCAAGGTTCACCTTTAGTACATGAAAGGACTTGCAGCAATTTAGAGGAAAACAAACAAATATATTGAAAGCTGTTAAATAAAATGGAAAAAATATATAAAGTCAAATGACAAAAGGCTGGAAAGAATACAATCTTTAGCTGTTTAGACAAGCTGATAAAACTGCAGAAATCAGATGCTGAAATGAAGGTAACGGACTAAATGAGGCTTCTCAAAAATGGTTGAAAAACGTGGTACAGAGTTAGAAGACAGCACACAAAATTTTCTGCTATGCCAGAGAAACTGGAAGGAATAATCTACATTACTTTATGAAAGTACAAATAAGTAACTGGACCAATATGCCACAGCGGGATCGGTTAACTGAAAGGGTGCACAGGGTGTATTCTCCAAATATGGTCACGAGAAAGAAGACCATTAGTAGTAAAAATGCAGTTATACCAGGAAAAAAAGAGCCACTCCTGAAAAATACTGTGGCAGAAGGGTAGGGTATTAGAAATTGGGTACACCAGAGCATTTGCAGAAAATGATTGTTCACTGTATACCAGGGAGAAGAGAGAAAAAAAAAAAGTTTATCCCTGCAATCAGAGGAGGTCGAGAGGCAGGTGTGTGATTTCTAGAAGTTTTCAAAAAAAATTTTTTCCTCAAGATCGAAGAAATTTTTTGGATGCGGAATAGGTTAAGGTGGAAATAAAGGGTTTAACCATCAAATCATGAACCAGCGAGCTGAAGGGGACTCTGCTTCCCTTTCTTCTGACAATAGCAAAGCCCATAGAGAAAATCTACCGGAAATAGTTTTCCATTGCTCCCAAGGAAAATCACAACAACCATCAACCATCCCAGGAGTACATAAAACCAGAGACCAGCAGTATGGCGGCTGAGCTGACGAGGAAGACCAGCAATAATGGGAAGAGCAGAAAATACATGGAAGATTTGTAGAGAGTCATTTCCATAAGGAAGACTTAAGGACACTATTTCTGCCTGAAGTGGCTAAAAAGACTGGAAAGTTTGATGGTGTTAAAACTGGTGGGAGGACTCTAATTTACAATTCCAGGCAGTGTTTAAAAGGCCTATGAAGGGACTTAAGCTGCAACTGTAAAAGAGTAAAACAGGAAAAGTACAGTTGTGTACACTTACCATAAATGTAGATGTTCGAGTGTATTCATTGTTGCAGTCACTACATTTGGGTAATCTGCTGTCAGGTTGCCCTCAGTCGGCCTGAATAACAAAGTCTTGGGTCCTGCGTCGGCTACTGTCTCCTCTTTCATGACGTCAGGTTGTCAGGGGTATAAAACATGCAACCAACGCCATTTTATTCAGTTTTTCTTGTCCCAGATGTCAGGTGCCCCCCAAATGGGAAGCAAAAAAAAAAAAAATTATATGAAATAGTCTGCTTTGATATAGCCTTCCCCTCTGATCCTGCAGCAAATGCCACCAATAGTTGCTCAGACTTTAGAGATTTGGTCCTGTTTAAAGTAGAATCTTAGTTGTCCGTGTACATCCAATGAATGCAGAATCCACTCCCCCTTGTTCTGCGGATTTGGGTAAATTGTTGGCAGGTGAATTGTTCTGCGGATTTGGGTAAATTGTTAGCAGGTGAATTGTCTGGTTAAGAGCCACACTAGATACCACCTTAGGCATAAAAGAAGACGGATTAGTCCTGAGGGACACCCTGTCCGTGTAAAATGTAATAAAAGGCTCCACAACCATGAGAGCCTGTAGTTCTGAAACCCTTCTTGCTGAAGTGACTGTCAAGAGGAAAGCTGTTTTCCAAGACAGAAATGTTATATCCGCAGTAGCTGCTGGTTCAAAAAGAGGCAGGGTGAGTTTTTCCAGCACAAAGTTGAGGTCCCATGCAGGAGCTGGTAATCTTCTGGGAGGTCTTAAATTTTTGGTCCCTCTAAGATACTGTTTAAGCACAGGATGAGAAAAGAGGGGAGGCTCTGTGTTGTAATGAGCAGAGATGGCTGAGGCATGGATTTTTATTGAAGAAAAAGATAAGTCCTTGTCAAGCATCTCAGTCAAATATTGTAAAATCTGAGGGATATTGGGCTTTTGCTGTGTCCGTTCCTTGTGCTTGGTTCCAAGCACAGAATCTCTTCCATTTATCAGCATAAAAGATTTTCTAGTACTAGGCCTTCTGGCTTCCAAAATGACATCCATCACAGATTTACTGAGAGGTGTTGTTTGAATAATTAAATGATCAGCCATGCTGCAAGGTTCAGAGTTTGGAGCCGGGTGTGCAGAATTTGATTGTTCTGCTGAGACGGTAGATGAGGTATTTGAGGCAAGTACCAAGGAGGAAGTTGAGACATGTTCCTTAAAATTAGGTACCAGTGTTGGCGAGGTCAGTCCAGAGCAACTAGGATCATTTTTGGTTTTTCCTGTCTGACTTAAGACCTTGGAGAGAAGAGGCAGAAGGGAAAAGGCATAGACAGATAGGGCATCCACTTTCCATGCTTTCCTGTGATAAGTTGTTGTGCAGATTTTGCCCAGTTGATAAATTTGGGGAGAGGCAAATAGATCTATGTCTGGGCTCCCCCATTTCTGTGTTAACATGCTGAAGAATTGTGGATCCAGTTTCTACTTGTGCAGGTCCAAAGATTTCTGCTTAGGTCGTCTGCCAAAGTATTTTGTTTTCCTGGCAGGAATTGAGCTTGAAGATGTATTTGTTAAGTCAAAGCTGTGTTCCACAATGCCATGGCTAGTCTGCAAAGGGGGTAGGAATGTGTACCTCCCAGTTTGTTTATGTACCACATAACTGTGGTGCTGTCCATCTTTATCAGTAGTTGTCCTGGATGAAGTAAGTCCTTTAAGGCTGTCAGAGCATTCAGAACAGCTAGCAACTCTTTCTGGTTGATATGCAGATGCATTTGTTTTGGCCTCCATTTGCCCTGAATGCATCTCCCTGCCAGGTGGGCCTCCCAAGCATAGTCTGATGAGTCTGTAGTTAGGGTTTGGGTGGCAGGGGGTAGAGTGAATGACAGTCCCTTGTTTTGGTGACATGTCTCTGCCCACCAAAGAAACTCCTGTTGTAGGCAGGGAATGAGAGGAATCATTGTTTCCAGACTGTGACAATGCTGACTCCATGAACTTTTTAGGTACCATTGTAGTTTCCTCATATGCAGTCTCGCATATGGAATTAGTAGAATGCAGGATGCCATGAACCCCAAAACCTGCAGAATAGGTCTTGCAGATAACTGGGTTTTTGTTGCCATTTGTTTGAAGTAGGTTTTTCAGTTGCCTTTGTTTGTCTGGTGTAAGGTAAGCCATCTGGGCAGTTGTATTCAAGCTTGCACCCAGGAATGTAATTATTTGAGAGGGTACCAGTTGGGATTTATTTTTGTTTACTTTATTGTGTATCCTAGGCATGTTAGAAACCTTTTAAACATGCCAGATGTTGAAGAGTGTCCTTATCCTCTGCTTGAATGAGACAGTCGTCCAGATAAGCATACAAATTTATCCTTCTTTGTCTGCAGAATGCAATTACTGGTGCCAGGCACTTTGTAAAGACCCTGGGCACAGTAGATAAGCCAAAGGACAGTGCAGAGAATTGTTAATGCAAAAAACCTACCTTGAAGCAGAGATATCTTCTGCACGATTCCCTTATTGGGATATGCAAGTATGCCTCTTAAGTCTAGTCACTAACCAAGCGTTCCTGTCCAGCACAGGTAGTAGCTGTTGTAAAGTCAGCATTTTGAATTTTGGAATGTGTTCAAAATCGATAAGTACAGTATTGGACGCCAGGCATAGTCTTTTCTGGGTACCAGGAAAAGTCTAGAATAAAAACCTTGTCCTTTTTCCTTTTCTGGTACTGGTTGAATACCCCCCATATCCATGAGGAACATAACTTGTTTCTGATTTTGTGGCAGATCTGGCCAACCGTTTGGAATTGGCAAAGTATGGAAATGAAAGCTGTACCCTTGGGATACTATGTTTAATACCCACTTGTCCTGGGTAATTACCTGCCAATTTTGAGCATGAAGTGCGAGTTTTCCCAAGGGGTTTGCCAAAGGATAAGTGCTTGGTGAAGGTAGAGGGAAATCATTGAGACTGCTTACTGTAGGGTTGTGCTTTGTTTCCTCCAGATTTGCAGGTGGAGGCACCCCATTGCTTTGACCTGTAAGAACCCCTGTTTTGGTGACATGTCTCTGCCCACCAAAGAAACTCCTGTTGTAGGCAGGGAATGAGAGGAATTAGAAGTTATGTACTCACCATAACGTTCCATCTGAGTAGGTGTATTCATTTGTCTGCAACCTGTGGGTTATGGATCCGATATCGGATCCGAACCGCATAGTTTTCCAGCTATGGATCCAAGCTCTCAGCTCCTCCCCTCACCCATAATGCCCTGCTCTACCCTCATGACCTCAGATCGAGTTTGCCAAAGCAACAATACCCTCAAAAGGGTAACAAGGAATATGCAGGAAACTGAAAGGCCAGGGGGATAGGAGGGCGGGATGGTTGCAGACAAATGAATACACCTACTCAGATGGAACGTTATGGTGAGTACATAACTTCTAAATCTGAAGTAGGATATTCATTTGTCTGCAACCTGTGGGACAGAGTCCCCAGCTACCTGAATCTTGGGCGCCATCATGGAAGGATATTCCGAGCAGCGAGCCAAAGGATGCTCTACCCTAGATGCAAGATCCAACTTATAGTGAGAAATAAATGTATGAGATGAAGCCCAGTGGCTGCTGCACAAATATCATCTAGAGGAATCCTAGCCTTGAAGGCTGCCGAGGCAGATACTGACCGGGTTGAATGGGCATGAACACCCCCCGGTGCGGGCCTTCCTGACGCTTGATAAGCCAATAAAATGCACTGTGAAATCCAGCGGGACAGAGAAACTTTAGAAATTGGCTTGCCCAAATTGAATTTTGCAAAGGAAATAAACAGCTGGTCGGATTGCCTATGACCAGCTGTCCTGTTGAGATAAAATCTTAGTTGCCTGTGAACATCTAGTGAGTGTAGCTATATTCACCTTTGTTTTCATATTAGGAAGAAAACAGGGAGGTTAATGGATTGATTGATGTTTGCTTCAGAAGCGATTTTAGGAAGGAAGGACGGGTTGGTCCTGAGGGAGACACGGTCCGGATAAAATACCAAGTAAGGAGGTTTAGCTGATAAAGCTTGAAGTTCAGAAACTCTCTTGGCTGATGTAATGGCTACCAAAAGGCTGTCTTGTAAGACAAGAATTTGAGATCCACTGTAGCCGCTGGCTCGAAGGGGCGGGCAAGGCCGGTATGACCAAAGAAAGGTCCCAAGGAGGAACTGCTTGCTTTATAGGGGGCCTGAGAAGGAAAGTACCTTTAAGAAATGTTTTGCACAATTTGGCTGACATAAGAGGATTAGACTCTTGACCAATGTGATAGTGAGAAATTGCCGCCAGTTGAACTTTGACTGTGGAACTGCTGGCACCATCATTAAAGAGAGGTTAGAAAATCAAGCACTACAGGAGAGGAACCGTGAAAGGGATTTAGGCCTTGCCGCTCCGCCCACACAGAGAAACGTTTCCATTTGCTTCGGTAAACCTTTCTAGTGGATGGTTTATGAGCCGCCACCAAAATAGCCTTTACCAGTGAAGAAATACCGAGTCCTTATCAAGAGTGGAACTGGAGCAGCCAAGCGGTCAGCTTCAGGTTGTCCAGGTTCGGAGGAGGAATGCAGGATGGATGGGATATCAGATCCAGAATGGGATCTAGAATCCAAGGAGGATTCACCGAGTGAGACCTTAGGAAGGGGAACCAGATCTGTCGAGGCCAGGATGGAGCAATGAGAATCATGGCGCAACCCAGGCCAGAGGCTTTCTGAAGAACTTGCAGCAGGGGAGGCAAGGGTGGATAGGCATACAGGAGACCGGGGCCAAGCATGCACCAGAGCTGCTCTTGGGGTACCTCCGGAGGAGGTATTAGAGCAAAAACTGTCGCACTTGGTGTTTGAGGGAGAAGCAAAAGATCGCATGAAGGGTTCCCCACCGTGCGAATATGCGCCGCTACTTGACAATTGAGAGACCACTCGTAAGGGGTCAGCATGGTGCGACTCAGCTTGTCCGCTTGGATGTTGGACCGACCGAATGTGCGTATGAGAAAGCGATTGGTGGAGATTGCCCATTCCCAAACTCTCATGGCCTCTCGACAAAGAGGGTAAGACCTTGTTCCCCTTGCTTATTGATGTACCAGACAACAGACATATTGTCCGAATGAATCGCAACTGTACCCAAGGGAAGAAAGTCCTGAAGTGCTAGCAACGCTAAGAGCACTGCTCTCATCTCTAGAACATTGATATGCAGTAAGGTCTCTGAATCGCTCCACGTGCCTTGGACTGTCCGCCAAAGTGCCCCCACCCGAGGCGGAGGCGCCGTGGTCACCGTGGCGAGAGGGGAGAAGCACAAATGGGCCGTGGAGATCCGGGAGTGGAGCCACCACAAGAGGGACCGCTAAGCCTTGCTGATCGCTATGGGATGATGCATGGGAGAGCAAGGTATGACCACTGAACTAAGAGCGCCCACTGTAGAATGCGATATTGAGCCTGGCAAGAGGAAGAAGTGCTATCGCGGCCATGGACCCTAGAGCCCTCAGGACCAACTCCGCTGGAACAGAACATGAATGGAGAAGGGCCCCGCACCTGGAGCTGCAGATTTAGAACTCTGTCCGCAGTGAGGAAGGCTCGGGAATCTTTTGTGTCTAGCTCCCAGCCCCTATGAAACTTAAGAGCTGAAAGGGTGCCAGGTTGGACGTAAGCTCGGTATTTATTGTGATGCCCAGAAATCTTGAGCGATGGAGAAAGGAGTCTCGTTACTGAGAAGTAGATGCCTTGTTGGGAAGTGTAAGGAGCCAGCCGCCCAGGAAAGACCTGCACCCTGAAGCCTCAGGTGGGCCACCACTGCTAGTACTGCAAACACCCCAACCGTGGTGAGACCTAAAGGGAAGGACCTGAACTCAGTGACTGGCTCCCAGCCGGAAGCGGGAGAAATCTCCTGGAGCGCCTGTCCACAGGGATGTGGCAAATGCCCTTAGATCTATATCGAAAGAAGAATCAGTGCCTTCCCAAAAAGGGGGAGAATAGATTGTAGAGTGACCGAATTTCTTTTGGGGACCAGATTCAAGAGAGAGAGGTCTAGGATTGGTCTTAGTTCTGCCTTTTTGGCACTAAAAAGAACCTGGAGTAGAACCCTGATCCGATCTGGTCTGGGGGAACGGGCTGGATGGCTCTTTTCTCTAGCAGATGGCCAATTTCTGCAAAGCGCCTCCCTTTGACCGGGTGTACGTCTGGGAGGGACTTCAACTTTGGAAGGTGAAGGAAAGGAATGCGATATCCCCTGGATATGATTTGGAGAACCCAGCGGTCCGATGTTATGGACTCCCATGCCGCTAGGTGCCCCGAAAAACGTCCCCCGACTGCCTCCAGAGTAGAGCAGTCGGGCAGCCCCTCAGGGCTGCTGCGCGGGCCGTTCAGAGAAAGGTTCCCTGGACCCCAAGTTTCTGGGGGCCCCTCTGCCTCTAGGACGGCCCTCCCTGTCCCCCCCTGCCACGGAAGGGCTGGTTGTCCGGGGCAGGCTGGGACTGCCGCGACTTCCGGAACCACATCTTCTTCTGACCCTTTTGGTTCCTAGAATAGGGCCTCTGGGGTGCAGAGAAGCGGATTCCGACGGCAGACAGCGTCTTCCCGTCCTTCTCGCTCTGGGTCAACGTCTCGCGAACGGTCTTGCCAAACAGAGCAGAACCATCAAAGGGGGTCGCAACGCCTTGAAGGGCTCAGAAAAGTGGCGGAGCCAGGCCTGACGCTAGTGACCAGTCCTGTCCCCAGCTCTAGCGGCCTCCGTAGCATGGGAGAGTAGCGGCATAGAAGTATTTGAAACTGACCTAAGAGAGGCCATTTTGGTGGAGAGCAGAACTCTGTCCTCCTCCAAATGGACTCAGGGGATGCAGCATTCTTAATAAGGTCTCGCTGCATCCAATAAATGCCAATAGTTCAGCCCTTACCGGGAAAGGGGCCGAACTGAACATCCGCTTCCCAAGCGGTCCATCATCCGAGACTCCTTGCTCGGTGGGTGGACTGAGGGACTCTCCTGAGCCAGTTCCCTCTTTGTGGGCCGCCATCAACATGGCATCTACAGGAGGCCCCTTACTCCAATGGGTCCTGTCGGAGGGCGGCTAAGGATCCTGTCAGGTCTTTGGGAATTGGCTCCATGGTGTCCGGTTCCTTCCACGCCCCGGGGGTAATATGGTCTACCAGGGGTCGGCAGGGGACACCCAAGAGGTAGACGGGCCCTTCAATGCCTCCAAGAACACGGACTCGTCCGAGGAAGACTTGGGGCAGACCACCCCCCAATACGAGCATTTCCATGATGTCTCGGAGACATCCTCGGGGTGACCGTGGGAGCCCCCTTTCCCCCAAGTCCGTGTCTTCAGTGGGGACTCGGGAGTCAATGTGCCTCCTTTGCACGTTTCAGGGCCTCCTCTGGGGGGTGTCAGAGGAGTCCTCGCAACAGCAATTTGCTCCATGGGAGCAACTTGGGGCACAGAAACGGGCTGTCCCAGGGCCGGATGGTGGAAGCCTGGCCCAGTGCAGAGGGAGGGCGGGACCCCGGGGCCCCGGAAAAAACCAAGTGGGCCGGGGTCCGAGGGGTCGAGCCGGGGCCGCCGGATCCGCACATGCGCGGGCGACCGACCAAAAGGGCCGACGGCCCCCCGGGCCAAAGTGGGGGCCGGGCCCCCCTGGATCCGGCACCCAAAAAGGCCCGGGGCCCCCCCGTCCCCCGGTCCGGTCACCGGTCCGGGTCGGAGAGCATTTAGGGTGGGGGGCCGGACAAGTCATCGGGTCCGCCTCCCCCCCATCTCGGTCCCGTTGCTCAAGGATGGGAGAAAAAAAGGGGTTAGCCCCGGAAAAGCCTCCCATTGCTCGGGTGGTCCTTCTCAACCGGAAAAAAGGCAGGGAGACCCAGGACCGGGAGGCCCGGGCCCCCGAAGCCCCGGGGGTCCCCCTCCTCGGCCCTGAACCCCGGGGCCGGGCGAAAGGGGGCCGACCGAAAGGGCCCGGGGAACCGCGGGGGCGGGGGCGAGGTCCGGGGCCCCGGGGCCCCCCCCTTGACTCCCCTCCTTCCCGGGGGGACCCAGGACAGGGGGGGGTCCACGGGGGAAAAACCAGGGGGTCCCGGAAACAGGCCCAAAACCCAAAAGCGGGTCCGCCCTAGTCCCCTTTAACCCTAAAAAAAAAAAAAGGGCAACCCCAACAATGGGCCGGGGGGTTTTAAAACTGGGAAAATTTAAAAAAAACAGGCTTTCAGAACTAAATTTAACCAAAAAAAAAAGAAAAACAATAAAAAAAAGGCCTACAAACTCCCACAGGGAAGGAAAAAATTTTTGAAAAAAAAAAAAATAAAACAGAAAAATAAAAGGAAACCCAAATTTACAAAAAGTTTAAAAAAAAAACCTTTTTAACGAAAATACCCGGGGAAGTTACCTTACCAAAAAATTGGGTCAGAGGGGGACAGGGGTTATTAAAGTAACTTGGTCCATATGGAAAAAAAATTTCTTGGATGAATCGGATCCATAACCCAAGGTTTCAGAAAATGAATACCCCTTTGTTTATTGTTTAGAGTAAAATGCTTCTTTTTAGGTCCATTGAGTTTTTTTTAAAAAAGGAATTATGAAGAGGTCCATGAAAAATCAAAAAGGTCTTTCAGTAATTTTTTTTCCATTTTTTTGAAGAGGTTTTTTTCCCTTTTTTTGTTGGGAAGGTAAAAACCGGGAGTTTATTAACTTGCCCCAGGGAAAATTATTTTTGGGGGCCCTTGGGGGAATTTTTTTTACTTTTTTGTTACCAGGCAGTTAGAAATTTTTAAAACCAATTTAAAAGGGCCCTTTCCTTCTTAATGGAAGTTCTAAATAAAACCCTTTTTTGTCGCAAAGAATTTCTGGTGAGGCACTTTTGATGGGAAGTGTCCAAAGGGAAATCAAAAATTGAAGCAAAAACCTCCCGAACAGGAACCCTTCCCCTTTTTAACGTTCCTTTGTCTGTATAAACCCTTCCTGACAATGTCTGTTTGCAGATTTTGAATTTTTGGGAAAAAAAAAATAAGTTTACCCGGATATTTTTTCGGGGCCGGAAAAATTTAAAAAAAAATTGCCTTTTCCTTTTGGCTGGGAATACCCCCCTTATGAGGAACATAACTTTTTTCTGATTTTTGGGGTTCCCCAATTGGAAAAGGGGGGAACCCTTGGGTACTTTTTTAAACCCCTTTTTGGGGAAATTCCGCCTTTTGAGCAGGTGGATTTTCCCAAAGGGGGTTTCCCAAAAGGGAAAAGGGTTTTGAAAGGAGGGAAACTTGGCTGCACTTGGGGTTTTTTTTCCCCCGTTTGGGTAGGGCCCCCCTTCTTTCCCTTTAAAACCCCTTTTATTTCAGTTTTAGCGGAGCCTTTATTTGTTAACAGGGAAGGGCCCTTTTTTGGCCAGTGCCTCTAACCTGGGGGGCTGCCTTTCAAGAAACTTTTTAAAGGATAAAACTTTTTCCCATTTTCTTTAAAAACCCCTTTTTGCCCATTCCCAATAATTCTGAATCCTATTTCAACAATCACAATTTTCTTTGACCACATGCCTTTAATAAGATAGAACTGGCCCTAAGGGCCTCCAAGGAATAAAAACCCCTCAAAAATCTTTCCAACCCTTTTTGGTGAAAAATTTCCCGTAACTTTATTTTACCTAGAAATCAAATCACCAGAAAATAAATTGTTGATAAACTTAAATCGTTTGGCCCTAAGCCAAAGGGGAATTAAAACCTTCTTTATCTACCATCCCCCAATTCTAAAGGAGGTTTTTGGGGAAGGCCTTTAAGGAACCCTTAGTTTCGGGTCAGAGCGGGTTTTTAATGAAATTTTTTAGGAACCCAAATTCCTCAATAACCAGGAGGGGAAACAGGAGATGTTTTCTGCCCCTCAATTTTAAAAAGGGGAATGAAACCTATTAAGGGAAAAAGGAAACCCCGTCTTTTGATTCAAAAGTCCTGCTTCCCCCGTGAAAAACCCTTAAAATAAAAAGTTTTTTTCCAAAAGGGAAACCTAAAGGGGAAGCAGATATGGTTTTTGCACAAAATTATGGGGGGTTGAAAATTCCTTAAAAAATGGAAACCTGAAAATTTAAACGTGCCGCCAGGGGGGAGAACCCATCGGTTTAATCCTAGATTTTGACATCGTTTTTCAAGGGCCCTAACCTGGCTCCTTTTTTTTTCCGAAGATTTTTTCTTGTTTTGGACTGGTTGGTTTTATTGTTGGGGCCCGAATCCCCTCGGGTTGTACTGTGCCCATCCCAACAAAAAAACATTCAATATTAAATCTTCAATAATAGGGTTTTTAAAGGCCTAATAAAGTGGGGTAAGGGGCCAAAACCCCCAGACCGCGACTGGCTTAAAAAATTTTTGGGGGACCTTGGGTTTCTCCTTTTTTTTTTTTAACTTTCGGGCTGAAAACAATTTCAAAATTTAAAATTGCCTATTTGAAGAAAAAAAACAGGGCCCAAATGGTTGGAAATTTTTAAAAAGACGAAACCGTTTGTCGGGCCAGGAAGGGTATAAAATGAAAAAAATTTGGGGTTTTCCTCACAAAAATGAAAAACACACAGGAAAAAAAAGTTTCCCCCAGGGACCAGTTTTAAGACTTCCAAAAAAATTGGGAAAAATTTTGGGTTGGCCCCGGCAAAAGGGGCCCGGACAAGAAAACTGAAAAAAAGGCTGAGTTTTTAACCCCTAGGGGTTAAAAGGGGAAAAAAAAAGGGCCCCAAATTTTTACGCCGATGAGGGCAATAATTAAGATGGTAAACCGGAAAAAGAAAATATACATACCCACCGGTCCCCTAAGGGAAAAGGGGGGGAAAACAAATTTTTGGTACATAAGGGTAGGGCCAAGTCAGATACCATAAATTAAAAAGGTTTTTTTTAAAAACAAAAAAATGCAATGTAATTAAATTTTGTAAAGGAAAAAATTTTTCGAGATGGGGAAATTTTTTTTAGTGTATATTCAAAAATTTTCCCCAAACAAGGGGCAAATAAAAACTTTAAAGGAAAAAAATATTTATAATGAAATAAGGTTGCCGAATGCAGAAAAATAAAAAGTGGAGCATTTTCAAAATAAAGTGTGTGGTGGGGGAAACTATTTTTAAAAAACATTTTTTTAGAAAAGGGAAAAAGGGGAAAGAAAGAAAAAGGAAAGATTTGGGTGGGCAAAAATTTCAGAAAAGGGGGCTAAAACAAAAGGGAGAGGCTAAAAAAAATAACAAGGGTAAAAGGAAAAAATTGCAATCAATTTTTTAAATCGGGGAACCCAAATTGGGGTAAAAATGGGGCAGGAGGAAAAAAAAAAAACATTTGGGTAATTTTAAAGAAAACACTAAAAAGGGGTGGGATTAAAAAGGAGAAAAAACTAAATTTAATATGAAAATTTGGGGGGGAGGGGGCTAATTAATCCAAATGGGACCAAAAAAATGGGAAAAAAAAAATCAAACCCAATGGAAGGTTTTTCCTTTGCTGGGGAAACCGGGGGAAAAAATAATAAAAAATTTTTTTAAATTTTTTTAAAAAAACTTCTCATCTTGGGAAAAAAATTTGGCATTTTACCCAAAAAAAAAGAAACCCCTGTCCCCCTAAACCCTTTTAAAAAGGCACAACATTTTGTCCCCTTCATTCCTGGACCTATCCAATGCATTTGATCCCATATCACACCACACTTGCTCAGACTTTCCACCCTCAGCCTTGATCATGCCTCTCTCTTGGTTCCACAGCTACCTCTCAAACAAACTCCAAGCATTTAAATGGACAAAAGAACTCTTCCCCTTTCGTCCCATCTCCATTAGAGTCCCACAAGGTTTAAATTGGGTCCCATTTTATTCAATACAATGACACCACCCTTAGTTGTACCACTAAAACACTTTCAGGCATCCAACAAAGTCCAATGTGCTTTCCATAGATCATGGGTCATAAACTCCCACCTTTTGGTGAATGGCAAAGAGCCCACGCCTTTACTTCGGATGCCTAGAAACCTCTCAAAGACACAAAAAATTCTTTATCACCTCTGCAGACAACATATCTACTAAACTATTCTCTCAAACAAAAACTACTAGGAGTCATCAATTACATATATTTAAAGTTTTATACCCACACATAACTAGGAACTAAGAAAATCCACCAAAAAAGCAAGTCTAAAATCCTCCCCAATTAAAAACCACCAGAAAAATCACTGCCTTCTCTTTTCTAACCTCATCCATCATTCAACCACCCCCTCCAGTTAGGGTGTCCTATCAACTACAGCTTTCTCTCTCAATTCAATACCACTCTCTTATGTTCAACAGTCGACTGTTGCAGGTCTTCTCTCACCCTATCCATCCATCGCTTAAGCTGACAGCCATTATTTCCTCTTCTCCGTCAGTCTTTTTTATCACACAACCTTCCGTTTTCCTGCACATGTGCCCAAACCACTATAAAATCAATGCTCTTTAACCCTCTCCATTTAGTCATCTGTCCCACAGTGTGCATCCTACTACCCATCTAAGACACTTCATCTCCATCACCTTTGGCTTCCTCAATTCCACTGCCTTCACCATAAAACAGTACTTGTCACATCGTACACCTTACTTTAAACTGTTTTGGCATTCTCCAATCATACAATACTACTATTAACACTAGCTGGCTGCAGCCCCACTAAATCTAGCTTTGACCTCAAGATTCAGACTATCCTTTTCCTCAACCACCCCTCCCAAGTACTTGAATTTAGTCCACTATTTTCCCCTATATCTCAGTTCTCAGCTACTTTTTAATGTCGCCATTCGCTGGCATTTCAACTGTCTTGTCTTTATTCAGTTTCATATTGTGTGTCTTCAGCAAAGAACAGGGGAATGTAATGCAAAACTGAAATGTTTCTTCTGAATCTGCTTGTAATGTCACATTACCTGTATACGGCAAATCTGATGACCCTCTCTGACCAGTTTGCTAATGTAGTTCATCACCCAGTATGGAAAGCAGCTGGCTCACACTGGAACACTATAGGTCCTAATAGAGAGATGAAAAGTCAGCAAGCAAAGGAGAGCAATAGTGCTGAAATTGAATTCATCCTCATGTCTTGGCGAGTACCTTTGCAAATGAACCCTGTTTTTCACAAAATCTCACCAAGGTGACACTGATATATAGACTGTAATTATATAGCATATATCAGGCTCCGAGATAGGATCGGCGCTTTTCGAAATGGTGGGTCGAAGCCACCGTACTGCTACTCACGGCTCCGACCTCCCCGGCTTCCTGAGCTGCTTTCGGCTCCAGTTGCTCCGAACCCGGTAGCGGGTCGGAGAAGGAGCAATAGGCTTAAAAGGGTGTTGAGCTCCCCGAGGGGGAGGCAAGAGCACTCCCATCTGCATCTGGGCCTGGATGAACCTTCTCATCATCCGTCCAGATCAGCATCCGAAAGGTTATGGGTAGATCTCGACGAGGCTACCGAGGTAGGCCTGGAATGCCTCCTCGATAGCCTCGACGGATGGTCTCCTCCTCCTCAGGACCCGTGAGAAGCACACAGGGGACCGGAGCCGAGAAGGAGGAGACCGCACCGACAGAAGCCGGGAGAAGCCAGCTTGGCTGGCGGGCGAAACAGAGGTCTCGGCCGCCGCCAGTGCTTCTCCCTCCGATCCTTTTAGATGCATCCCTCTCCTGTCCTGAAGCGGGAGTTTGAGTCCCAGGAGCAGGAGGGTGCCACAGGGGAACAACTGCAGCCGCAGGGAGTCCCGAAGGAGCGGAGGTCGAGCCGGAGTCCAGCGGTAAAAGACCCGCCAAGACCAGCTTGGACCTCCGCTCCCTCAGTGCCCTGGGGTTGAACCCTGCACAAATGGAACAACCAGATGTGAGGTGTTCAACCCCAAGACACTAACACCGAGTGTGGCCATCAGCTGGTGAGAGCTTATGGCCACATCCTGAGCATTTAGAAAATATGGACTTAGGCTGTTCAGCCATAGTCTATAAATTTAACCTAAAGTTACAGAAAAGTAACTTAAACAATAAAAGAAGCACACAGGCCTCACACACACTCTAATGCACAGCGAGGGGAGGGAATAAAAATTACTACTGAAAATTAAATTAAACTAAAAACAGTCAATAATAACAGGAAACCTACAACTTTCACACAAAAATTGTTAAAGAAAGAAAAAATTCTCTATTTTTCAACAAGAAAATAGTCTACTTAGCTGAGAGCTATGTATCCACATCTAGTTACCAGCGCGGCAAACAAGATCTGGGGTCATGAGGGTAGAGCAGGGCATTATGGGTGAGGGGAGGAGCTGAGAGCTTGGATCCATAGCTGGAAAACTATGCCGGTTCGGATCCGATATCGGATCCATAACCCACAGGTTGCAGACAAATGAATATCCTACTTCAGATTCATTGTTTCCAGACTGTGACAATGCTGACTCCATAAACTTTTTAGGTACCATTGTAGTTTCCTCATATGCAGTCTCGCATATGGAATTAGTAGAATGCAGGATGCCATGAACCCCAAAACCTGCAGAATAGGTCTTGCAGATAACTGGGTTTTTGTTGCCATTTGTTTGAAGTAGGTTTTTCAGTTGCCTTTGTTTGTCTGGTGTAAGGTAAGCCATCTGGGCAGTTGTATTCAAGCTTGCACCCAGGAATGTAATTATTTGAGAGGGTACCAGTTGGGATTTATTTTTGTTTACTTTATTGTGTATCCTAGGCATGTTAGAAACCTTTTTAAACATGCCAGATGTTGAAGAGTGTCCTTATCCTCTGCTTGAATGAGACAGTCGTCCAGATAAGCATACAAATTTATCCTTCTTTGTCTGCAGAATGCAATTACTGGTGCCAGGCACTTTGTAAAGACCCTGGGCACAGTAGATAAGCCAAAGGACAGTGCAGAGAATTGTTAATGCAAAAAACCTACCTTGAAGCAGAGATATCTTCTGCACGATTCCCTTATTGGGATATGCAAGTATGCCTCTTAAGTCTAGTCACTAACCAAGCGTTCCTGTCCAGCACAGGTAGTAGCTGTTGTAAAGTCAGCATTTTGAATTTTGGAATGTGTTCAAAATCGATAAGTACAGTATTGGACGCCAGGCATAGTCTTTTCTGGGTACCAGGAAAAGTCTAGAATAAAAACCTTGTCCTTTTTCCTTTTCTGGTACTGGTTGAATACCCCCCATATCCATGAGGAACATAACTTGTTTCTGATTTTGTGGCAGATCTGGCCAACCGTTTGGAATTGGCAAAGTATGGAAATGAAAGCTGTACCCTTGGGATACTATGTTTAATACCCACTTGTCCTGGGTAATTACCTGCCAATTTTGAGCATGAAGTGCGAGTTTTCCCCCCAAGGGGGTTGCCAAAGGATAAGTGCTTGGTGAAGGTAGAGGGAAATCATTGAGACTGCTTACTGTAGGGTTGTGCTTCGTTTCCTCCAGATTTGCAGGTGGAGGCACCCCATTGCTTTGACCTGTAAGAACCCTGTGATAGGTATTTGCAGCCTTTTGAGCAGCCGGATTTGCCTTTGAGTGGCTCTGTTGGACACAGGGAAGGGCCAATGTTTAGTAGGCCAGTGCCTACTGAACCTGGGTGGCTGCACTTGCAAGAAATCTTTCACAGTTTGCATAAATTTAGCTTTGTCTTCCATTTTCTTTAAAACCTCTTCTGCCTTATTACCAGAGTATCATGCTGCAAGGGGGCATCCAATAGTTTAGCTTTAACATGATCAGGCAGATTTTGCTCCTTGAGCCAGGCATGCCTTCTAATCACAGATCCAGTAACTGCGGCCCTGCAAGAGGCCTCCAAGGAATCAAAACCACACTGCAAAGTATACTTTCCAACCTGTTCTGCTGAATGCAATAATTCCTGTAATTCTTTATTTTCCACACAATCAGAAATCAACATCATTTTCTATTTCAGTAAACCCATAACATGCTGTTGATATTTAAGCATATGAAACTGGCAGTTTAAGGCCCTAATTGCCAAGGTTGCAGATGTATAAACCTTCTTTCCCCATCTATCCAGTGCCCTGGAATCTCTATCAGAGGGGGTAGGATTTTTGGCTGTAGAGGCCTTTACACATTTGGAACCCTGTGAGATAGTCTCAGGATCAGCAGCAGGATTTTTTAATAGAAATTTGTGGGAGTCAGGAACCCTGTAATATCCGTCTGGATTACTAGGAGCCGGAGGTAGGGAATCAGGAGCCATGCTTGATTCTGAACACACATCAATGTCTAATACAGGAGGTACTGCCAAAGGCCTATGCTAAGGAAGAAGGAAATCCCTAAGCCTCTTTTCTGATTCAGAGAAGTCCTGACTCTCCCAGTGAAAAATGTTCCCTTAAAAGTATACAAAGTTTCTCCAAAAGAGTAATCCTCAGGAGGAGATGCAGATAGGATGGATTCTTCTGCATCAAAATACTCATAGGGTGGAATAGAAAATTCCTAATCAGAAGAAATGGAAACCTGATCTGAAGATTCATAATCAGTGCCTTGCCTAGGCGCCTCTTAGTAAGGGGGGGGGGGGGGTTGAGAACCCCTGATCAAGGTAATTAAGTCCTCAGCCATTTTGATCATCTGTTTTTTTAGGCACAGGGCCCTGAGCACGTGGCTCATGCGTTGTTTTTTTTAGACACAGAAGATGTTTTTGATCTTGTTTTTGAGACTGGTGTCGGTTTTATATAAAAATGTTGAGGCCTGAACTCACCCTCAGAAGCCGGTGCCTGCTCAGCGGCTCCGGACCCATCCAAGCAAGAAACATCCGCGGGTTCAATACTCTGAGAATCTTGCAGCATACCGGACTCCGCATGGGTCTCTATAAAGGCCTGCAACTCAAACGTAGGGGGTATCAGGGGCTGCGAAAGCACCTCACTGAGTACCGGCGACTGGCTTAGAAGTTTCGTCGTCGGTTTTGGACCTTGACGGTCTGTCTCTGTCTTTGTGTTTTTTTGTGAACTCGGGTAGTCGGACTGCAAACAGACGACATTTCAGGATAATTAAATCTTGATCCAAAATATTTAGAAGCAAAAATATACAGACGCTTAATAGTGCGTTGGTTAAATTTAGCACAAAATAGACAGCAAGATCCGTTATGATCTGGGCCTAGGCAAGGAATCAGTACAAATGAAAATCCTTGAGGTATTTGCTTCTCACAAGTAATGCAATTATTAACTTTTACTGACATCGGTAAGGAGCAAGAAAAAGTTTCCCCAACAGGGTACTTGGCTTTAGTTTGAAGACTTCCGTTCTGAAAATTGAATGTGAAAATTTCTGGAGTTGGCCGACCGGCACTTGCGAACCGCTTCTGCTTCGGGCACCGCGCGACAAGAAAGACTGAATAAAATGGCGTCAGCTGCATGTGTTTTATACCCCTGACGACCTGACGTCATGGAAGAGGAGACAGCAACCGACACAGGACCCAAGACTTTGTTATTCATGCCGACTGAGGGCAACCTACCCAGATGTAATGACTGCAACAGTGAAACACGAAGAACATCAGAAAATATACACCTGGGATCCCACCTGTGTCCCTGCTGGACAGGGAAAACAGGTGCGGACTTTGTGGGAACACGGGTGAAATTCTTGGCTAGGCTTATAAGGGCCTCCAGGCCAATAGTCTAGTATCATCCTATGAACCTATAAAAAAGGTTTTGTTCTTAGTAAGAACATAATAAATGACAATGTAATTATAACGTGCCTCTGTATAGAGCACAGAAATATTTTATACGTCAGATGGGTTGTCCCAATCACTCTTTGTTTATGCTAGTGATATTACATAATACATTTCACACAAACAAGGGTATTCAACTAAAAGCTTAGAAACGCACCCAACAACTATTTCATATCATGTACCAATAAGGAATATGCCAGAGATGCAGATAACAAATAAAAAGTGAGATTGTTCATTTTTAACAAATACCTAGGATAGTGCCAATGTAAGGAATGGGTAGAGCAAATGATTTGCTAGGGAAGATTAACATTTCTTCAGAAAGGACATAGAGAGAGAAGAGAAGAGAGAATGGAAATGATTTAGGGATGGTCAAAGTATTGCAGAAAAAGGGTTCTCCATCAGAACAAAAACGGGAGCACTTGCCAAGCGCTAAAAGGAAAATAACAGTATTTGGATAAAATGCATGAGTTTATAAAGGTTGCTGTAATGCAGGCATTTTATAACTCTGGTGGGAACGGCACAAATTGGGCGACAAAAAGTATAAAAGGGTGGTTGTTAAGCTTAGGTAGCCTACGAGAAAAAAAAAAGACATCCTATAGAGGTATATTTTGGAAATTCTCTGAAAGACACTACAAAGGAGAGAATTGGTAGTCTAAGAAATGGCAGAAACAGATACATGGAAGATTTAACTATGAAAATGTTGGAGAAGGAGGAGGCTCACGAATTAATAACCAAGATAAGAAGAGACCAGATAAAATGGCAATACAAAATTAAATCAGGAAGTCTCCAGATGTAGATGGTTTTCCTGTAGAAACTGGGAAGCCGAGAGGGAAGAAAGTAATAAAGATACGAGGGATTTTGTTTAACATTTTAAAAAGGAGGGACATTACTAGCATCTTGGAAGAAAAGCTGTGGTGGCTATTTTACCCAAAGAGAAGAGGAAGAAGACCTCCTCCGATCCCCCTTCATATAGACCAATTTGTAAAGAGACACTGAACACTTAGTGTCCTCTACATTCCTGGACCTATCCAATGCATTTGATCCCATATCACACCACACTTGCGCTCAGACTTTCCACCCTCAGCCTTGATCATGCCTCTCTCTTGGTTCCACAGCTACCTCTCAAACAAACTCCAAGCATTTAAATGGACAAAAGAACTCTTCCCCTTTCGTCCCATCTCCATTAGAGTCCCACAAGGTTTAAATTGGGTCCCATTTTATTCAATACGCCAATGACACCACCCTTAGTTGTACCACTAAAACACTTTCAGGCATCCAACAAAGTCCAATGTGCTTTCCATAGATCATGGGTCATAAACTCCCACCTTTTGGTGAATGGCAAAGAGCCCACGCCTTTACTTCGGATGCCTAGAAACCTCTCAAAGACACAAAAAATTCTTTATCACCTCTGCAGACAACATATCTACTAAACTATTCTCTCAAACAAAAACTACTAGGAGTCATCAATTACATATATTTAAAGTTTTATACCCACACATAACTAGGAACTAAGAAAATCCACCAAAAAAGCAAGTCTAAAATCCTCCCCAATTAAAAACCACCAGAAAAATCACTGCCTTCTCTTTTCTAACCTCATCCATCATTCAACCACCCCCTCCAGTTAGGGTGTCCTATCAACTACAGCTTTCTCTCTCAATTCAATACCACTCTCTTATGTTCAACAGTCGACTGTTGCAGGTCTTCTCTCACCCTATCCATCCATCGCTTAAGCTGACAGCCATTATTTCCTCTTCTCCGTCAGTCTTTTTTATCACACAACCTTCCGTTTTCCTGCACATGTGCCCAAACCACTATAAAATCAATGCTCTTTAACCCTCTCCATTTAGTCATCTGTCCCACAGTGTGCATCCTACTACCCATCTAAGACACTTCATCTCCATCACCTTTGGCTTCCTCAATTCCACTGCCTTCACCATAAAACAGTACTTGTCACATCACTGTTTTGTACACCTTACTTTAAACTGTTTTGGCATTCTCCAATCATACAATACTACTATTAACACTAGCTGGCTGCAGCCCCACTAAATCAAGCTTTGACCTCAAGATTCAGACTATCCTTTTCCTCAACCATCCCTCCCAAGTACTTGAATTTAGTCCACTATTTTCCCCTATATCTCAGTTCTCAGCTACTTTTTAATGTCGCCATTCGCTGGCATTTCAACTGTCTTGTCTTTATTCAGTTTCATATTGTGTGTCTTCAGCAAAGAACAGGGGAATGTAATGCAAAACTGAAATGTTTCTTCTGAATCTGCTTGTAATGTCACATTACCTGTATACGGCAAATCTGATGACCCTCTCTCTGACCAGTTTGCTAATGTAGTTCATCACCCAGTATGGAAAGCAGCTGGCTCACACTGGAACACTATAGGTCCTAATAGAGAGATGAAAAGTCAGCAAGCAAAGGAGAGCAATAGTGCTGAAATTGAATTCATCCTCATGTCTTGGCGAGTACCTTTGCGAAATGAACCCTGTTTTTCACAAAATCTCACCAAGGTGACACTGATATATAGACTGTAATTATATAGCATATATCATGGACAGAAGTCAAAAAACTATAAAAACCCAGCTGGATGCACAAGACCCAGGATAAAAAAAGTGCCCAATCCTGGTAGGCGCACTGGTGCCAGGAGTGGAAACAAATGACAGTGTAGAAACCTCAAAATATGGAAACATTCTTACAATAAGGCTAAGCCAGGCCCAGGGGGAGGATGACCCCCCCCTGCTGTAGAAGGAAGTAGCAGTCCACAAAAACTGAATGGCCAAAGAAGGGCCATAAAGACGATATAGCAGACCTATTGAGGATAAGAAAGAAATTATGTATTGTTACTGTTGTGTAAAAAAAAAAAAATTCCAGACAAGATATAGAAAATGATTAAGAGGAAAATTAGAGAAAAGAAAAAAACTTCCGCAGGAAAAACTGAAGAAGCTTCAAACAAAGATTTGCGTTCATTAATACAACAACTTTGTGAAAAACAGTATATAGATCAAGAAACATTTATCTGTTTGGAAAAAGAAGCATCTGAGGAAGTGCGAAAATATAAACAAAACCTAGACATATTTGAAAAATATAAAAAGGAAATATGGACATGGGAAGAGACAGATTTGATATGGTGCAATATTTATGCAAAGGAGAAAGCCAAGTTAACCAATATAGAGAAGGCAGTCTCAAAAGACATTTGAAGAGAAATACAGGCACAGGCATGCAGATATGGAAACTTTCACAATAAAAAATTAATATCACAAAGATGTAATGTGAAAAAGATTAGTAAAGCAGAAGTTAAAGAAATAGAAGTTTAAGTTATGGAGTGCCTGCAAAGTGAAGGATTTAATGTAGAAGGCTAACACATCACAGCATGATGGTGCAAGTCCCCAGAACAAGGAAAAGCAAAAAGATCAGGAGATATATGAAGAAATATGGACATGGTTAATGGAGAGATTTAATATGGTGTAATATTTTATGCAAAGGATATAAGCAAAAATAACCAATACAAAAAGAGCAGCACCAGAAATATTTGAATACACGCAAAGGAATCCAGATATGGAAAACTTTACAATGCAAAAAATAAGAGGACCAAGAGGAAAGACAGAAAAAGATATTAGTAATGGAGAAGTCAAATAAATAGAAACTGAGGTTATGGAGCAACTGCAAAGAGAAGGATTCAGTGTATAAAATCAAATGCAGAAAGCACCACAACAGGATAGAGCAATGAATATCCAAATTAAGGGGAAACCAGTGGAATAGGAAGTAACTGGTCAGGTGCCACATCTGGATATTTTGGAGCCTTCCACAGGAAACCAGTATAGACAGAAAGGAAAGGAACAGGAAACTGTGAAAACTCTGATGCAGTCAATGTTGAGGAGCGAAAGGCCAGTGAGTTCCCATATAACAGAGCAACAGATGACACAGGACGAAATTAAAGAATGTGCCACAGGAAGATGCTACATAACTTTCTACAGAATGCCCGCAGGAAACTGAAAAAAGGGATGTGCCCTCAGTTTGGAAGAAAATGAGCTAAGAGAAGAGTTGCTTGATTTAATGGACATGGATAGATATTATTAAGATCAATAAGAGAAATAGACTGCAGAAGGTCAATAAAACCAAAAAGTAAGAAGTCTGACAAAACAAATGAATGCAGTAATTAGGACTATACACAGAGATCCATGTGATATAACAGAAGTAAACAGGATATATTACTGTGCAGCTAAATTAATAACTGAAAGTTCTTCCACAAGATCACATGGTAGTGAGGGAAAGGAAGGGGAGAAATTGAATACCATCATGGAAGTATCGAAAAGAGAAAACTATAATTTTTAATTTATTTTATTTTTTATTTTATTTAACATTTGTTGACCGGGAATGTCCGACTAGGTTCCACAGAGCCTGTTTTCAGCTGAGGCCCGGGGAGAAATGCTCCAAATGCATGTCTTTGGAATTGGAAAATAAAGCAATTAAGACAAGAAATCTCACTGTAGAAGATTACAGAAGAAGGAATAGATCAACAAAAATACTAAGAAAGATAGATGTGATTAAAGCAATGCACAGTATTACAACAGCCCAGGATCTATCATGCACTACCACAAATAAACTAAAAATTTCAGCACAGGTGGAAAAGCTTAGAAGATACACAGATAAATACAAGGGAAAAGTACAAAATAAGCAACTTATTGATGACTCAAAAAAGTTTTATAGAGAAATGGGAAATATGGTAAAAGGAATTGAAAGACCGTCAAAAAGAGAGTAGATACATTTTGGAGAATCATCTATGAAGATCCTATGGAACAAAGATACTAAATGGATAGAAAAAGTAAAAGAAAGACTAAGAAGTTTAAAGGTACAAGATATGAAATGGGATGAAATTAACAGCCAGAGAGATTGAAACAAAGTTAATAAAAGCCTCTAAGTGGAAACACCCAGCCCCAGATGCAGTACCTAACTTTTGGTTAAAAGTATTAACACCTTTGCACGAGGACTTAGCCACGAGTAAGAACTATATATGCACACCCTGAACACACACCACGCTGGCTAACAGGCAAAACAATGCTCTTACTTAAGAGTGAACCTGCAAGCTACCCTAAAAATTATAGGCCAATAAGTTGCCTTCAAATGATGTATAAACTACACATGGGAATTGATGCCAGAGTTTATAGTCATTTAGACGAAAACTCAATTATAGCAGTAGAAGAAAAGGGCAATAAAAGAAAGTCATAGGGAACAAAGGATCACTTGTTAAATAAAGTTGTTGAGAACTGTAAAAAGGGGAGGAATCTAAATATGACAAGGATAGACTACAAAAAAGCACTTGATAATATCCCACAGTCATGGATAAAATAGTGCTTAAAAATGTACAAGATACACCCTACACTGATTGATTACATTACAGTAACCATGAAACAATGGCAGACCATTTTGCAATTAAGCCATGATAAAAAACATATTATTATCCCAGGGATAAAACTATTCTGCCTTGCCATTAATCCATTAAGCTGTTTACTTAACAGCTTAGGCCATGGCTACAATCTGGCTCCTAGAAAACAACAAAGACTAATGACTTCTCATTTCTCTTTTTGTCAATGATTTAAAACTGTATAGCTCATCAGATAAGGAACTGAAAGCACAGCTGCAGGTTGTCAAAACTCTTTCAGATAATACTAGAATTTCATTTGGTGTTGATAAATGTGTAATGGCAACCTTTAAAAAATGGAAAATTGCAGCACCAGGAAAACATCAGTTTGGGACAAGAATGTGATATAAAAGAACTTGAGCAACAGGGAGTGTACAAATACTTGGGAACTGATGAAGGATCATCAATAAAACATGAACAAATGTGAATAAAACTCAGTAAGGAACACTTTAGAAGACAAATTAATCCCGAGAACAGCATTGACAGCTAGGAACGAGATCCAAGCTATAAATCAATCTGCTCTTCCTGTCCTAACATACCATTTTGGAGTGACTGACTGGCCTCAGAAAAAGAGTTGCTTCATGCTTACCAAATGATTTATAAAAAACAGTGTATACCAAGATTACATATTCCCCATTCCGAAGTAGGGATGGGCCTCCTTGAAATTGATTACACGTATAGATCTGCAATCGTGGGACTCCACACATACCTACGGACCTCAAGATCCAAACGTAGTGAAAGTTTCCAATTCAATTTTACAAAGCCTACATTTGGGAGAATAAATCTAGGATGACTTCTCTGCTTAATTTAGCAGAAGCATATCAACGTCGAGCAGAAATGGAAATCAAACCAGAAGTAGATAAAAACCAGGCAGTAACTGAACGTGCCAAAAAAACAAAAGAAAGAATACAAGGTGAAGGACCAGATGAGAAGGCAAGAAATGTGGAAAAACAAATATAGTTGCAATTATAGAAAACTTTCTGGAAGAGCCTCATGTTGATCAAGAGCAAACGCAGGAATGATTAAGGAGAGGCGAATTCAAACCAAGAAATGAAAGGTTAATACTGGCAGCCCAAGACAGTGGGCTATGTACAAGCTGGTTTACAAACTCCACTGAACATGTGGGAGAAACAGTCAAATGTAGGCTTTGTAAAATTGAATTGGAAACGGTCACACACCTTGCTGCTACTTGCGATACTAATGGCAGGAGGACTGTATAAATGAAAGGCATAATAATGTGGTGAGACTGTTGCACTGGGGATTGGGTAAACATTATGGTATTGAAGTAGCTGAAAAGCACTGGAAACATGAGCCTCAAAGCATCATAGAAAAATGATAAAGTTTATATCACATGGGATCACCCATTAACAAAAGTTCAAAAGATAGATGCTAGAAAACCACATAAAGTGGTCCAAGAAAAGAAGACAAAAGTAGCATTGATCACTGAAATAGTCTCACCCAGCAACTATAGTGTCTTGTGTAGACACAAGGTCATAAAATACCAGGATCTGCAGGCAGAAACGACAGCAATGTGGAAGAAAGATACCCAGACAGTTCCAATAGTAGGAGCAATGGGCCTTATAAAAATGAATTTACAATCATATTTAGATACATTACTAATCCATGTAACCCCGTTCAAATTGCAGGAGTCATTACAAGGCACATTGCAGGTGCTGCAAAGAGCACTTTTGGCTGACAAAGACAAACAATACTAATTTCATGAACTTATACTTTGACTTGGGAATGGGGTCCATTTTTGTCATGGTGTTAGAAACCCAAAAGATTTGGAAAAACTAGAAAAGCCAGGAACACTGATGCACACCCACTACCACTGGAAATCTCTTGGAGAGACCAAGCACTGTTCGTAATGGAGTTATTGGATACTTGTACATAGCCTGTACAAATTATTTTGAAGTTTCTGGAAATATGAACCATCGCAGGCCTATCCAAACTGGCTTTTGTGGGATCTTGTCACATGCTTTCTTCAGATCTGGTCACTGAGAAGAAGCTAGAGTAAGAATCAAACTGTCTCACTGTAAACATTCTGTCTGTCATGCTGCATCCTGAATTGAATCGGAACTGCTCATGTTCCATCTTACTTTCTACTACTCTACATATTCATTCATCAGTCCTGCTCCATAAAACTTTCATGCAGTATGGCAGGAGTTTGACACCTCTATACTGCCTACAGTTGTGAATGTTCCCTTTGTTCTTCTACACTGGCACGAATATGCTTAGTCTCCAGTCATGTTGGATCTACCTTTCTATACATATTGCTACAAGTACCCTTAGGAGTGATTTCTATGGTGGGCTCCACTTTTTCCATAGGGTGTGTCTAGTGCAGTACAGTTTCTCTGGGGTTTTATTAATTCAGAAGTGGCTGGAAATGCTCCTTCCACCTGCCTTTGATGTCCTATGGACTGGTGAGTAAGTTGTTGCATCCTTTATGAAAGGTGTCTGTCAAAATTTTTCTTTGTATCTTTCTGTCTTTGCCTTGCAGTCTGATAAGAGCTTCTTTTGTGTTATCAACAAAGTCACTTTCCAGAAGCTGGTATGATGCCTCTGATGCCTTGCTCTTGAATATTACAACTGCCTCCTTAGCATCTTTGCAAGCCAATAAGTACTCCTCCTTAGTTTTCTGTCTTTTCTCTACGTCACTTTTTCCTGCACTCCCCTACTTTTTTTTACGACATCCTGAACTTCTGCTTTCCTTATGTACCTCATTTCCAAACTTGACTCAGCTGTGAAGCTATTGCACAGTCTTCAAACATGCTGTTTAAAGGCACTGCCATTCTTCATCTCCTCGTATTTCCTCTTTTTCCCCCGAGTTGCTACAACCAAGAATTTTTCCTTAAACCCTTGTGCTGTCTCTTCAGTCAACTGCCATGTTTTCAGCTTAGTCTCTTGTTAACCTTAGAGCCTTCTCTGGACTACTGCTTTCAACAATCCAGTGGTTTGTGCTGTGGGACGACTTTCAGTACAGATGACTTTGTAAATCGCCAGTTCTACCCCAGTGTCCTTTCCTTACTAGCAGGAAGTCTACACAAGTTGTATGTTAGCCACTGTATGAATTTTGTGACTCTTGTTAAACCATGTGTTGGCCACCATGAAGCTATTTGCCAGACAGAAGTCTGACATGGCCACTCCCTTTACTCCTACTGCCCCAGCCATGTGGAACCGGAAGTCTTCATATCTTATTTTGTCTGTAGAGATGTGTAATCAGGTGTCCCAGCCCTTGGTTATGGAAATATTAAACAAAATTGCCAGATCTGTCACAAGCCATATTGCCACATCACACCAGTTTCTCTCCTTAAATCACCACACTGGTCCCACAACCAACTTGGTCTTCAAATAAACCAACTGTGGTTATTATCCACAAACTTCTTAAGCTGCCCATTTTTAATCGAGCATTCTGGAACCTTACTCTCCTAACAGGCCACTCCATTCTACAGACAAATTTATACTTAAGTAACCAAAACCAACAACTTCTCTTCTGGCAAAACTATGAACTTTAAGATAGAAGATCAGGAACTCAATTCCAGCTAACATCTGACAACAAACCAACCAACACATATTCAAATCTCCCCTAAAGGACCACTTTTCCAACACCTGGTTTTGCTCCTACATGTTTTCCCGGTTAGGGGTCGCCACAGCGGAACTCCGGTCCGCTAACGACTGGTAGTTGATTTTTACGTGCCGAGTTACCAGCCCAGATGCACAACCTTCAACGAAGGTACGCCCATTCACGCATGTCCCCACGCAGAAGACGCTCTAGCTGAGAATCAAACCGGACAGCGTCTTACTGTGTTACTGTGAGGCAACAACGCTACCGCAGCACCACCACTGTTTTCGGTGGAGGCCCGGGGAGAAAAGCTCCGTTACATAACAAAGAAAGGACATTGTAACATCATTTGTATACAAAAAGTAGTACATCACAGCAGTACAACTTTAAAATATTACACATAGTGAAGGAAGACATCCAGTATTCACTATTTTTCTATATAGTGAGAGATGAGAGTCATACAAATTATTGACCTTCTACATTTCGTATCAAGTGAGATAGAGAAAAAGTTCCACAAGACAGATAGGATATCACAGCAGTATATATATTAAAAATGGTATTTGACTACCATGCTGATAGTATACAAAGTGAGGTACATGCTTTTGTTCTACTTGACCAGTAGAGTGAGAGATGGAAAGCCATACTGACTATACAGCTTATGTCTATTTACATACATACATACTGTTTGTAAAGCACAAACAGGAAGAGTACATTGTGTATAACTCTATGTTTGGGAGTCATGCATTTGAGGAAATCTTGCTAACTGGGCAAAAACAATAGTGGTAGGGATAGTATAGAGGGATTAGAGTTTTGGACTATGTGATACATGGACAGTGACAACAGTGTACGAGATGGCCCTTAGAGTGTTTTTGAACTGGTTGGAGTTAGCTGCATCAGTTATGGGTGAGGGGAGATTATTCCAAATTTTAGCTAAAGTGTGTGAGAATAAGGCTTTACCAGCTGTGTTGTTAGCAGTGGTAACAGTGAGAAGTGGTTTATTGGCGGAGCGGAGTGGGCGATTTGGGGTGTAGTTGGTCAGCAGTTGCTTCAGTGCGGGAGTTTTGTCAGATAGTTTTAGGGTGTTGTAATCTATGACAAGTTGGTGATAAGAGTAGTAGGTGTGGGAGTTCAAGCCACTGGAGTTCCCAAAGTGGTAGGCAATGGTGGGTTCTGAAAGGGAAGTTTGTAGCGAACTTGGCAATTTTGTTATAGCAAGACTCGAGTTTGACCAGCTCGGATGTCCTGACATGAATGAGAATTGGGGCTGCATAGAGTAGTGTAGATAGAAGGTGGGTTTGAGCTAGGGTGATTTTAGCATGCTCTGTTAGAAAGTTTCCTTGTCTATATAGGGAGCCCATTTTTTTTGTGCAGCTTTTATATAGTTTGAGAAATGTGGATGTCAAAGTGGAGGTTATTGTCAATTTCCATGCCAAGGAGCTTGGTGTGGACGGAGGGTGAGATGACAGTACCATTATTGGAAGAGATAGAGAAGGGTATTCGTGAGGTTTTAGATTTGTTTGGGGAGAACAGAAGTAGTTTTGTTTTGTTAGATTTTAATATGAGTTGAATATTAGAGATCCAGTTTTCTACTGAGGTAAGAGATTCCTGGGTGAGCTGCTGAAGGATGGGGAGTGATGAGGCGGAGCAGATTAGGGTGGCATCATCTGCGTACTGGATTAGGTTGGCCTGCAGGGTAGAGGTGTACAGGTTGTTAGTAAAGATAGAAAAGAGTAGTAGGACCAATATAGAGCCTTGGGGAACACCAAATGTAGATGGGAATAGGGGTGATAAGACTCCTTGCCACTGGACAGCTTGTTGACGCTCAGAAAGGTCATTTTTGAAGCAATTAATGCTGTTAAGGGTGAAGGCTAAAGAGGTTAGAGTGTCTATTAGTATGGTGTGGGAGACTATGTTGAATGCCTTTGAGAGGTCAAGGAATATAGCAGATCCAAATGTACTGTTGTTCCTATGCTGGTTCACTAAGTGTGTGAAGAAGAGAAGGGCTGTGGTGTGAGCAGAAACTGATGTATAGGAGAAAGGAGATGGTTTGATGTTAGGGAATGCATAACTTGGGAGTGTATGCATTTTTCTTGTACCTTTGATAGGGGAGATAGGATGGCTATGGGGCGGTAGTTAGAGAAATCATAAGAGGTTCCACCCTTATGAAGGGGAATAATGTAAGATATTTTCCAAAGGCGAGGGATGTATGATTCTTGTATAGATCGGTTAATAAGGATCGAGACTGAGTCGCATATTGAGTTTGCAGCCATTTTTAGGAAATGTGCTGGTAAGCCATCTGCTGCAAGAGTAGCGGGTTTCAGTTTTTGGAGGTATTTCTTTATTGTAGAGGTTTGGACCATGGAGAAAGTGAGGGGCGAAGAGTGTTTGGGGGCTGTTGGCATGGGAGTGTAGTTATTTTTGGATAGTTGAGTAGATAGAGAGATGATCGATTCAGTAAAGTGCTGGTTGAATTTGGAGGCTATCTGAATTTGTGGAGGTTGAGGTGGGAGTAGGCGTAGTGGTTTTTCCTGGTTTTAGCAAGAGGTTAATTGCATGCAAGAACTTTTGCCCGTTAACATGTTTATTTTGGATGTTTAGGTAGTAGTTCTGCTTATCAATTTTGGTTTGTTGTTTGACCTGGTTCCTAAGATTTTGACAATTTTGTTTGGAAATAATTGTGTGGTCTGTCTTACAAGTTTTCCAGGCATTGTCTCTGGATTTTAGTAGGGCTCTAGTGGACTTGGTAAGCCATGGAGCTGAGCGAAGCTTAGTCCTAATTGTTCTTATGGGGGCTATTTTGTCTAGGATCTTAGTGAATGTAGTATTAAAATAGTCTACTGCTTGGTCCAAGTCGAGGGAGCGTAGTGGTTCCCATATGCAGTTTTGAAATAAGTTGAGTTTGGCCGAGTTTACTTTGCAAGTATTACTGACTTGTCTAAGGATTGTAGGTTTGGGCAAGTTAGTACGTTTTCTTAGGAGGAATGTTGGTAGGTGGTCACTAAGGCTGTCAGGTAGGCAGCCGGTTTGGTAGTTTTTTTCTGGGTAGTTCACTAGGGTCCAATCTAGTATAGATACTTTTTTAGATCTCTTATCAATTCTAGTAGGTTCTAAAATAAGTTGGGAGAACCTGTATAGGTTTATGTAGTTGGTGGCGTTTTTGGAGTTGCAGTCTAGCCAATCAGTATTCAGGTCTCCCAGAAGAATAGTTTCTTTTGGGATGGTGTCTTTTATCCATTGCAGCATCTCCTCAATTACAGCGGAGTTATTCCCTGGGGGTATATATGCACAGAGAATACTGATTATCTTTTTCTTGTTTATTTGTAGCAGGGAGCCTATGATTTTATTGGTATTAAATTTAGAAGGAGAAGGTGGGAGGGGTTACATAAGAAGTGCATTTTTGTAGACAATTGCTACACCTGACACTATTTTTTCCTGTTCTGTCAAGCCTCATATTATATCCTGGAGGCAGTATATCCTCATTTTGTGTGCTGGGTTTTAACCATGTCTCAGTTATGGTTAAAATGTCAGGGGAGTAGTGTGTTAGGAATGCGTGAAATTGAGGCAGTTTATTTAATATACTGCGAGCATTTAGGTTTATGATGAGTAGGTCAGTATTTTGTATGTATGTGGGTATAAGGTTGCTTGGGCCAGGATTTAGGTGAATGTCTCCAGATGTAAGGAGATATTTTTTTAAGACATAACGTCTGATTGCATGTAATATATCTGTGTAGTTTACATGATGTTTTTCTAGTGTTAGGCAGTGGAAGGTAATTGTTGTGTAAATATTCTGTTTTGTTATGATTAAATAGAGAGGGAGATATAGGGAAATTAGTTTTTGTGGGTGTTGAGGTATGTGTAGTATGATAATTATTGTGTGGTAGGGGTAAGTGTGAGTGTGGGGATGTGGTGTATGTTATGATTGTGCGGGTTAGCAGAAGGGATGAAAGAAAGTAGAGTATGTTTTGTGTCATATCCATATATTATACAAACACACTAATATATATATATATATATATATATATATATATATATATATATATATATATATATATATAGTGTGTCTTTCGGCTTTTCCCGGTTAGGGGTCGCCACAGCGGAAGTCCGGTCCGCTAATGATTGGCAGTAGATTTTTACGTGCAGAGTTGCCAGCTCTGACGCACAACCTTCAATGAAGGTACGCCCATTCACACATGTCTCCACGCAGAAGACGCTGTAGTAGAGAATCGAACCGGACAATATATATATATATATATATATATATATATATATATATATATATATATATATATATTTTTTTTTTTTTTTATTTATTTATTTACTACTAAACCTAGAAATTCCACAATCCAGAGGACCAGAATCTCGAGATTGCAGAATCTCGAAAAAAAAAAAAAATTTCTAACTTATATGAAAGGGGGCAAGCACCCCTGCAACTTAAATATACCAACTCTGAGATCGCACTACATTGGAGTGAACGGTAAAATAGTGCCATGCAAAGCGGAATGGAAACTTTGCCGTTCACTCCACTGCAGTGCGATCTCGGAGTTGGTATATTTAAGTTGCAGGGAGTGCAGCATATACTTTAGAAAATGTTTACTTTTCTTTCTTTTATGTTAGTGATTCCGCAATCTCAAGATTCTGGTCCTTGGGATTCAGAGTCTCGGCATTGTAGAATTTCGAGATTTAGTAGGGATCCCATATATGTGTGTGTATGTATGTATACACATATATATCCCATCTACATGTGTAAAAAAATGTGTGTGATATATAATGCATGGCTATTAAGGAGAATAAAAAAACAGAGAAATTTTACAAAGTAGCAGAGAGTATTTTAAGAACTAATCCAACACTGGAATGGAGATATGAAAGGAGATTTTACCAACAGAAATGACTAAGTAGTAGCACAGAAAATAAACAAAGGGGGAGTCTGGAATTTAGTCAAGAAAATTAGCAAGGGGACCAGTGCATTGGGAACTAATGACTAAGAAGGGAACGGTAATCAGGAAGGATGAATCTAAGCAGAAGTTTGGACTGCTGGTTAGAGACTGCCTTCCCTACCAGGAAACCCTACCAGGAACCAATAGAGTATAGGCAAAAAGAAAGAAATAGGGAAGCGTTAAGTGAAATAACAGCAATCACCAAACACAAAGCACCAGTGGAGGAAATAAAGCTCAGTCCTTTCTTTGAAATCCATTTCAATGACAAAAACCACAACAAGTCAATCCAGTTTAGCAAGGTACACCAAAAAACGAACTTCAAAGCACTAACGCTATGTCTCCACACTTGCGTTTTCGTTTAATAACTTCCTCAGATGCAAATAAATACTAGTTCAAAAGCTCACCTTACTTTATATACATACATTAATTGAACAATTTTATACAATCAACTTTAATTGGTACTCATTAAATAACTAATTAACAGTCTTTTAAAACCATTTAAAACAGAACATACACATTCATCAATTTTGCTCATAAAAAACTTGTATACTATTAACATTCATACATAAATTAAATAAAATTTAATATAATTCATCCACATTTATTTCATTTTAATTCTTATATTATTGCTAATAATCCCAATAAACGTAAGGCTGTTTTTTAAAAAATACATAGAAAAATGCCTATGATGTATCACATAGTGTTATTGCACCATCTAGTGTCAAAGAAAATAATTTATTCTAAAAAATGCACAATAAGTCTTTCAAATAATTAATACTGTTGTAAAATCAAAAGGCCTCTTTTTACAACTATCAAACTTAATAAAAATGATGAGGAATTATAGTAAATTACAATAATATCCCAGAATATCATTTTATTTTGACCTTTACCAGTAAATAAATGGAAGGCATTACTTCATTCATAATTTCGCTGCCCTCATTTTTAATACTGGTGCCAATGACACTGTATTATTCAAGCCAGGCGGATTGTAGGACTCCAAGTGAAGTTGCCATAACAACTCTTTGTATTCTATAGTGTCCTCCCAAGGACCGCCTCTGACATCTTTATTGACCACCTCTAACACAAAGAAGGAAAAAACAGCCTCCTCACATTCAGTTTTATGTCTACAAAGAGCATTATTAAGGCAATTTGTTTTTATGTCGTAATTATGTTCATATATTCGATTTCTAAGCCTCCTTTCTGATTTTCCGACATAAAATGCTGCACATTTTTTACACATACTCAAATAGACTATGCCGCTAGTTTGGCAGTTGGCAAAATGGTTACTCTTAATCAATATGTCCCTACTACCGATATATACTGCATCCTTAGCCCATATAAAAGGACATCGAGAGCAGCCTCCACATTTAAATGTTCCTAATCTTCCATTATTTGGTCTATCCATTTTACTTTTAACCTCAAAGAAATTCTTTAAGTTTTTGCCTTTCATATATGTACATTTTAAAGGTTGTTTAAACAATTAAGGTCCGAAATTTCACCAAATTTTTATCATTCATCTTCCACTAAATTTCTAATTAAAGTTGCCTCCCCACTAAAATCCAATACAAAGTTATTAAAACCCTCGAATTGGTCATTCTTTATATCCACCTTCTGTCCTTCATCTTTTCCTAGAATGGGCTGATATTTGTCCAGCCTTCCTTTCACTACATCATCTTCTATTTCCTTAATAAGTCTGTCAGGGTAGCCTCTATCTAGGAACATTTTACGTAACCTTCCACATTCCTCTTCAAAATCTACTTCCCTAGAAGTCATCCACTGGTGCTTTGTGTTTGGTGAGTTTTGAACTTTTGTGCTAGCCTCCATTGTATTGTGGTGAAATAACAGCAATGGTTGAGTTTTTAATTCAGTCTAGAAAATAATTTAAGAAAGAGATAATTAGTAGGGGCTAAGACTCAGGATAGTTAAGAGTTTATGTCATATATCTGAAGCAGATGTTTTGAATTCCAGACATCAGTAATGCAGGCTGTTGTCAGATATGACAATGTTGGTTACTTCTCATCTCTGAACTATTGATTTTGTATCAAACTTACACTTGAATCAGTCAGCTTGATTTTTATCAAGATCATGGATTATACAATGGTAGCTTATTAACACTGAAAAAACATGTACGTTGATGGGCAAGCCCAACCAGCGTACCCGTTGTAAATCGAACATGTACCAATAAAATAAAAAATAAATAAATAAATAAAAGAGTCCGGTCACCTTGACTTCCTTCTATTAATATATGCTAAGTCTTTAGTTTTCTTCAGCCAAGAGGTTGAGAGGCATGTGTGGATGGCAAATCTGATACAAAAACTAAAAAAGAAACAAAGACCTTGCTTTGTTCGTTGCTTGCTTTCGAAAGCGCTGATGTATTGCGTAAGCATGGGAACACAAGTCCCACCTGTACCCGCACTACATCAACAGAGTGGAAGAATATAAAAAACGCAGAACACCAAGGTACTGTTATACAAAGACATTATTTAAGAAAAGTAAGTAATTTCTTTCTTAAATAATGTCATTGTATAATAGCAATAACCAACTCCTGGGTGTGGTATATTGAGGATTTACCCATGGTTGCCTTTGTTTAAATCACACAGGCTTCGCTCTCATGATTAAACCACACCAACCATGGGCAAATGTTCAACATACTACTACTTATAGCAATAATTGATGAATGGGTATGGTAAGTACAAAATTCATGCCTTCCATGATATAGAACATGTCAGTGCCCACTCACCATACAATCCAGTAAAGAATCTCATGTTATGAAGGTCTTTGATTTGCTTATTCTAGTGTCAGCAGTCACAGGTTTTGACCTACAGTTTTCCAAACTTCCACAGGTAATCACGGCAAGCACCTGACAAAGTGAATGCCTCATTAAGAAATATCAAAACATGAAAACTATTTTGTTCTTTTTGCAGACAGATGAATTATCCAAATATTATAACCAACATATACAAGGAACAAGAGTGGGAAGCAATCAAGTGAATTCAGATTTTTTGATAACTTAAGATTATGCAGATATCTGAATGACATGGCTCACTTCACCCTCCTTCAGAGATCAGTCACTAAGAAAATCAACTTTTTTCTAGCAAACTACAAGGCCAAGACCACAGAGAGCGAATGCAGAAGAAATAAGGTTTAAGACTGTCCCAGAATTCTACAGTTAGAATGGGCAAGATTTCCAAGTCTGAGCACAAAAGGTGAAAAAGCAAACAACCCCAGATTCCAATGGCAAGGGGAAATGATTGCAGACAATGGAACAAACAAAACATGGGGGAGTGCAATCTCCTGCAACAGATGCATCTAATACCATTACCAATTTATTAAACTTTGCCTACTTGCAGGTCAATGGTCAAGCAACTGAGATTGTTAAACTAGTGCCTGCTGCCACATGTCACACACTCAACAGCTTGCAGCACAGGGTATAAACATGACCTGTCCTGCTTACCTACCATGTAGTTGTTGTACATTCTTAAGTCTTGGATAGAATAACAGACTACATTCAGTGGCACTATTACAGCCATTTCAACACTTAGATGATCATGGTTATATCTGGATGTACAAGCACAGACTGATGTAGCCACTGTCACAGCATGTTTAACGAGACAGATAATAGCATCTCCAATGTCAGAGACGGTGACTGGGCCTACCGCAACAGCTTCCACAACCAAAATCTGAAATATAATTTCTGACAGTCAGTAGCCTGAAGCCACAAATTTTTCTAATACATTCCTTATTTTGATGGTGCAGACTGCAAGACAACATAAGAGAAAGGAAATAAGGATCTCGAAATCCCAAGAGAGACCCCCGGAAGGTCACAAAATTCACTGCTAAAATGTTCTTGGCCAGTAAAGGAGGATACTATTGTGCTGATGAGCAAGCAAGCAAACAAAATAAAATAAAAAAATGTACTTGAGATGGTGTGGTACTTTGAACTCTACTTTTTTTCATGTCTCTTAGTGTCACTGTGAAATACAAGTATAGCTTTGTAAGATTCTTATACCAATAACAAATAGTAGATCACATGTTTACGGTAACTTTATCCTTTATATCTAACTTTACAAACCTTGCCTGACCAGAAAGGCTTCTTCCTTTGGTTCCAGAAAATCTGAGAAGGGAGGGATAGATTTAGTCAACTCTCGGTTAAGCAGATGTTGAACTGACAGGAGGGGAAAAAAAAAAAAGTTTGCAATGGCAGATGAGGAGGAATCACCTGGAAAAAAAGGAGCGAGATTCCCACTGCCATCTGCATCACTGATTAAATCAGTACATTTGTCTGAAACTTTGCCAAAGCATGAAATGGAGGACCCGAATTTAAGGAAGAATTAGAGGCTTGCAAGGGGGGGGAAAAGAGGGCATTCTGTAATTAGTTTGTATACTGTCCTTGTTTGTAGGGGGCCCCTTCTACTTTCATTCTGGATCCTAGTCATCATTTTTAAAAAAGTCTTACTAGCCGCTTGCTATGTCAGATTATTTTGCTTTTTGTTAAAACGTTGCAGATGTAGTTGTAAAACACCTGACAAATTTAGATGAGGAAGGCTGAAAAGTCTGAGAAATTGACTGAATCAGGTCCCTCTTTCATCACACTTGAAGGACCACTGCAGGTGATGGTCCACACACAACCTTTCATTTTAAAGCAGAATTGGAAATTTCAGCTTTAACATTTTCAGGAAGGTTTTGTGCAAGTATTTTTTTATTTTATTTATTTTTATTTTAAATTTGTTAACTGGGAAAGTCCGACTTGGAACAAAGCCAATTTACAGTGGAGACCCGGGGTGAAATGGTCCAGATGAATGTCTTTGTAACATGGGAGGAAACTGGAGCACCGAAAGGAAACGCACACACACAAAAACTAATTTAATTTGGTGTTTACACAAGTAAAACGAGTCTCAACTTTTCCAATAAAAGTAAAGCTCTTAATAAAAAAGTGACAATCACTCGATAGTCTGGAAAACTTTTTCCTAGCTAAAAATGCTCGTTTTACTGGGGGTAAAAAAACTTAACATTTGGTTGTGGAATTAAAACGTGTACGTTTTTACACCCCAAGGGAACTTATCTGCCTCACAACACAGATCCACTACCACACGGACTATCCTGGAAACCCTGCAAAGAGAGCACTCTTCAGTGGCAAGAAAGCTCTGAAGGGCTTGACACTCAAATCATCCATCCTTCTGCTTTGCTGGAGCTGCTAAATGGTTTAGGCAAGTCGAAGGTGCCCTTAAACATTCGAAACTATATGTTCACTGCATGATATAACCCATACAGTCAAAGCTACTGCAGCAGTGATTAAATAGTTTGTTTTTTTCACAATCATTTAAGTTAATTTTCATCATTTAGTTGACTGTACAAGAAAGAAAGAAAAACTATTTAGTAACTTCCTCCAAATACAACATGCACCTCACATTATACATACAAACTGCTCTTACCAAACATAAGTTCACAGGTGCAGAGAAAGTCGAATAGAACAGACTATGGTGGTTTGGGGACATGTGCAGAAAAGCAGAAGACAATCTGGTGAAGAAGACTTGCAACAGACAGGAAGAAATCAAGAGAAAATGAGGGTGTCCAGCAAAGAGCTGGATGGATTGTGTACGAGAAGACCTGCAACAGTCAGGTATGACTGTCAAAGAAGATAGGAAAGTGGCATGGAATAGAGAAAGATGGCAACAGTCAAGACACCATGTAAAAAATGGGTAAAGGGTTCATTCAACTATTTCAGACATCCAGTTACGTCAAATGGTCTATCAGGTTTGGCAATGCCTAAAAAAATGCACTATGGAGTGGACAAGGTTTAAGCCAAAATTCAAGCGCTAGGAGGAGACCGGTGCAGTACATACATGGCAAGGCAAAGCAAAGCGGTCTGTCAAACACATCCTCCCAGGTCAAATATAATGTTCCTTTCAAATAACACCAAAAACTAAGCCATTTATCTTGCATTTTCTTTGTACTGGGGCACCATCCTTTGAGAAGGTAGAATGTGCTCAGTGCTAGGCTCATACCAGCCAGGAACACACAGTCCGAGAGCTACATCATGTCTCTCTTCATATATTCCAAGAAGATGTGCCTTAAATTGAATTTTTGTAATTACTACATGTAATTCTGCATACACTACTTACTATATTGGGGCTTACAAATTTTTTTAAACACATACCCTGTTCTTTCTCAAGTCCACCAAACATTCCACCAAGAGCAGCCACTTGCTGCTTTCTCACTTTCTGTCTCTATTCAGATATTATTCC